>NW_021832272.1:0-15000 GCF_006345805.1 Octopus sinensis | reverse complement strand
GTATGTAATTTTTATATTTTATCTTTTACTTGTTTCAGACATTAGACTGCGGCCATGCTGGGGCACCACTTCGAAGAATTTTTAGTTGACTGAATCAACCCCAGTGCATAATCTTTAAAACTTGGTATTCTATCAGACTCCTTTGCTGAACTACTAAATTACAGGGGGACATAAACACACCAACATTTGTTGTCAAGCAGCAATGGCAGGAGAAACACAGACATACATACATATATACATGTACATATACATATATATATATATATATATATATATAGAGCGAGAGAGAGAGGAGAGAGAGAGAGAGAGAGAGAGAGCGGTTGTATACTGTCAACTTAACATGACAGTCCCGTAAAAAGAATCACACCACCGCTATTTAGCCCTAGGAAGCATCAACGCTTCCTGTCGGCTTTGACACATTTCCTGAGTCCTTATATTTACGAAGGGGAGACAAGCACCCCCTCCCCTTCGTAAATATAAGTACACAGGAAAGTTGACAGTATATAACCGCTCTATCATTCCACCACCGCTCATATCTCTCTGAGATATTTAGAATTTAATATTCTAATATATATATATATATATATATATATATATATATATATATATATACATATATATATACACATACACATACACACACTTAAGCAAACCCTTGAGAATTTGTATGAAGTGAAAATTACAGGTTCCTTTGTATCACATAAACACACGATTGATTAAGGAAGGAATTTGTGTGTGGAAGGTGAACATTACAGATGTCCTCCATGTTACCATAAACCTTAACAACCCATGAAAGTATCGTCCGGTGTTAGAAAGGCAATGTTATTAGCTATTACATGTAGTAAATTCTTAACTTGATCATCTTTTAAATGACTCCAGATTGAAGCCAAGTAGGAATGTATCTCTGACTTATTATCAATGTGATGCTCTTCATCTGGTATCTCCAGTAGAAATACCACTGTCACTTGCTGGTAGAACAAATTCGTTGACTCGCATATACTGCACAGGAGCTGCAGCGTTTCAATGTGCAGATGCTCCCAACTGCTGATGGTGACCGACTTGTGACCACTTGCGACTAACTGTTGAATCTGTTCGGATATTATTGTCCTTTGGTGTCCAGGTTTGTAAGACGTTACACTAGAACCGTCCACGACCGGTTCTAAAGCTGAGTCTGTGATTTGGCTACTCAAAAGTCTGTTCATGATTTGCGACCAGTAATCCAAGAGGCAAACAGCCAACTGCCTCTCACCAGCAGGAAGGATCACCATGACGGCAGCAGGGGTTTTAGGTTCTTTGCCAGTCATCAGAAACTGCTGCGCATTGTCTTTCAGAATGTTCCAGAATTCCTCTGTCTGAGTGAAGTACATGTACTTTATCTGTTGTATTTCAGTGAGGTACTCTTGAAAAGTATTCACAGTAACAGGTATTGGGGCTTTCGTCGGTCGAAGGTAGACGCGGAGACCCGTGTAAAAAAACACAAACAGAAGGAAGAGGATGAAGAGGATCAAGACGTGAACATTGCTTGGTTCCTGGAGCTCTTTTTCAGTTCTTTTGTTTGAGGATTTTTGTTGTTGTTGTTGTTGTTGCTGTTGCTGCTGTTGTTGTTGCTGTTGTTCTGAACAGCTCTTTCTATTCTTTGACCTGTTTATCACCGAAGTAGAACTGTTACCTTTGTCCGAGAAATTAAAATCGTTGTTTGTCTCTAAACTGCTCACCATTTTCGTCATTGTTGTCTTCACAAAAATGGAATCGCAATCGTCTCCAGCGTCAGCACATCGCTGTGGAGCAATGAAAACTAGAACTCAGAAATCAGAATAACCAACGACGAGATCTCACAGACAGACTGTACCTGCAACAGGAAAAAAAGTAGACATTTAAAATAAAATCATAAATGAAAAAAGTAAAGCATTTTCATGACAAATAATGATAATAATAATAATAATAATAATAATAATCCTTTCTATTGAAGGCATAAATAATAATAATAATATAATAATAATAATAATAATAATAATCCTTTCTATTGAAGGCATAAATAATAATAATAATAATAATAATAATATAACAACAATAATTATTTCTTTACTACCCACAAGGTGCTAAACACAGAGGAGACAAACGGATTAAGTCGATTATATCGACCCCAGTGCGTAACTGGTACTTATTTAATCGACCCCGAAAGGATGAAAGGCAAAGTCAACCTCAGCAGAATTTGAACTCAGAACGTAACAGCAGCCAAAATACTGCTAAGCATTTCGCCCAGCGTGCTAACATTTCTGCCAGCTCGCTGCCTTTTAATAATAATAATAATAATAATAATATTAACAACAATAATAATAGTGGTTGACGATATGTGCATCTCTGATCACAAGCAGGAGTAGTGGGGGAGCATCATAACCATGTGTCGAGAGGAATTGTTTGGGGTTTGGATAATTCACTTTTGGAAACATGGGTGTTTCGTTCAACATTCTTAAACAAACCTTATTCAGGGACCTTTTGTGCATGATGGGCTACTCAACCTGAAGAAAATTCTAACTGGGCCCCACCTGCAAAGTCATGTGCTGTTTGACTTGAGATAAGATCAACATGTCACACGCATATAGCTGTGATGTATGTGCCAGGTGTACCCTTATCAGATGGGTAGTCAAGATGGGTATGCTGGGCTTTGTATATTTTGCCCCAGTGTCACTTTCATGGCATGTGCTGCTCTCTCACTCAAGAATAATAATTCTTTCTAATTCTGGTGCAAAGCCTGAAATTTTGGTGGGAGTTAGTCAATGGCATTGACCTCAGAGCTCAACTGCTACTTATTGTATTGACCCCGAGAGAATGAAAGGTAAAGTAGACCTCAGCAGTATTTGAACCTGTGCTGGCATGGGTTGGATGATTTGACTGAGCACTGGCAAGCTAGGAGGCTGCACCATGCTCCAGTCTGATCTGGCAAGGTTTCTACAGCTGGATGCCCTTCCTAATGCAAACCACTCTGAGTGTAGTGGGTGTTTTTTATGTGCCACCGGCATGTGTACCAGTCAGGCGATACTGGCATCAGCCACACTAGAATGGAGCTTTTTCCATGCCACTGAGACAGCTTATACATGTTATATATATATACACCTTATACATGTTATACATATTATATGTACATGTTATACACACCAGGATTTTAATGTAAGACTGTTTCAAAAGTTTATATTAATAAGTTTAGTCTTTGATTCAGATTTTCGGTCATTTGAGTCAGTGGCACGAGGATTTTCATTTGGGCACAGGTGTTGGTGGTGTGGGTAAGAAGGTGGCTTTGCAACCACATGGTTTTAGGTTCAGTCCTACTGTGTGGTACCTTGAGGGCAAATGTCTTCTACTATAGCTTCAGGTGGATCAAAACCTTGTGATTGGATTTGATAGATGGAAACTGAAAGAAGCCTGTCATGTGTGTATGTGTGTGTGTGTGTCTCTAGGCATCGTGTGATAGTCGTAAATGATCGTCACTGTTATAAAAGCGTCATTCATTTCCAATATTCTGTGAAAAAATGTCTAGCCACAGGGAGATATTACCTTACTTGGAAACAAGTGAAGGTTGGTGACAGGAAGGGCATCTGGCCATGGAAAATCTACCTCAATAAATTCTGCCCAACCCAGGCAAGCACAGAAAAGAGGACATTAAAATGATGATGATGATGATGATGATGACGACGACGACGACGATGGTGATGATGATTATGATGATGATGATGATGCTATATGTATACATGTGCGTATGGGTGTGCATGCATTTATGTTTCTTTGTCTTGACACTGAGTGATTGATGTAAAAGGAATGCCGTTCATTGCCAATATTCTGTGCAAACATATCTGGTTATGAAGAAATATTATCTTGCTTGGATACGGGTAAGATTTGGTGACAGAAAGGATGTTTGGCTGCAGAAAGTCTGCCTCGACAGATTCTGTCAGACCCATGCAAACATGGAAAAGTGAATGGTAAATCAACGATGACGGATGATGATGTATCGTACAGACCTTCACATCAACAAGATCCTACTTACCTCTGCATCCATCAAACAATGCTTCTTCCTGTTTCACATTCAGGGAGAAGATTTTCTGTTGATGGCGAGATGCTGACATCCATCTGTAAAACAACAAAACAGAAAGATAATTCTTCTCAACAATTTAAACAAAGGCGCAGGAGTGGCTGTGTAGTAAGTAGCTTGTTTACCAACCACATGGTTCAGTGTTCAGTCCCACTGCGTGGCACCTTGGGAAAGTGTCTTCTACTATAGCCTCGGGCTGACCAAAGTCCTGTGCGTGGATTTGGTAGACGGAAACTGAAAGAAGCCCGTTGTATATATGTATATATATGTATGCGCGTGTGTGTTTGTGTGTCTGTGTTTGTCTCCCTAACATTGCTTGACAACCGATGCTGGTGTGTTTATGTCCCCGTCACATAGCGGTTCGGCAAAAGAGACCGATAGAATAAGTACTGGGCTTACAAAGAATAAGTCCCGGGGTCGAGTTGCTCGATTAAAGCCGGTGCTCCAGCATGGCCGCAGTCTAAATGACTGAAACAAGTAAAAAAAAGAAGAAAAAAACAAATGTGATTGAAAGATCATAATTCATTATACACAATTTACAAAATAGCTGTTAATAGTTTCATGCTACACTGACAATTCTCTAATTGGGCTTTGCACTTCTAGCACCAGCCCTGATTATATCGACCCCAGTACAGTGCCGTCTTAAGGCATGGGCACATAGGGCAGTTAGTTGCCTGGGGGCTTCACAGGGTCTGGTGGGAGAGGAGGGAAATTCTGATTTCTGTATGCTGTGGCTTGCTGTAAATAATTAAATGCTATAGGAGCCCGGTGCACTGACTTGTCTGGTTGCCTATAATGCTACAAAGACAGTCCCAGTGTATGACTGGTATATTATTTTATCAGCCCAGGGGATGAAAGGTAAATTTAGCTGGGATCTTTTCAGTTTGACCGGCAGTTTTTTCTAGCAGTGTCATATGAAATTGTCACCCATAATTATGACCCTAGTATCGATCTATTGCATTTCAATCTGTTTTAGGGTTAGGGTTAGGGTTAGGGGTGGGGAGAAGGGTATCTTTCTTCTTCAGAAATGTAAATAAACCCAATCTGCTTCTTAAACGAGGGACATATTCATACGGCACAGAATGTTTTCACCTCAATAGACGTCATTGATTGGTTGAAATTGCAGAAACTGAAGAAAAAAAAACAACAAATATCTTACAAACTATAGAATTTTCTCAATAAAGCCAAGAGAAAAAGATGTTTTATAAACACATTCTACCAGTATACGAAGTTTAAAAGTGTTTAGTTACGTGGAAATTATTTTAAAAATCTGCCTGTCAAACCGAAAAGATCCTTTAGCTGTTATTTCTAGCAGATTTAATACATAGGTAGAGACTCCTGCATTAACACAACATAAATGATATAGTTTGTATGTGTGCGCGCGTATGTATGTGGGTGTGCGTGTATGGTGTATCTATCTGTATGTGTAGTGTGTGTGCGGGGGGGGGGGGGTTACACGTGTGTGTAGGTAAAGTTGTCGAAGATGTACGCGTAGAACGAATTCCGGATTCCGGTCCAAAACGACCGGCTACGTCCACCCAATTTACGAATAAACCATTGTTTACAAATGTGACTAATTAAAACCAGTCAAATTGGGTTAATTTACCGTTAAACTTTTTAGCATTTCAATCAATTATATCCGGTCCAAACATTTCACCTGCTTTATGTTCAAACTGACTGGATCTGATCTCTCGCACTTACCTTACAATGCTAGTTTAAAAATAAACAATCACATTGGGCCGACCAAAGCCTTCTGAGTGGATTTGGTAGACGGAAACTGAAAGAAGCCCGTCGTATATATGTATGTATGTATATATATATATATATATATATATGCGTGTGTGTGTCTGTGTTTGTCCCCCTAGCATTGCTTGACAACCGATGCTGGTGTGTTTATGTCCCCATTACTTAGCGGTTCAGCAAAAAAGACCGATAGAATAAGTACTGGGCTTACAAAAGAATAGGTCCCGGGGTCGAGTTGCTCGATCAAAGGCGGTGCTCCAGCATGGCCGCAGTCAAATGACTGAAACAAGTAAAAGAGTAAAAGATATTATTGAAACCGCCAAGCTACGAGATAATGCGAGATTAATTCAAACCTCTCTGGATAAATAACACATTTGACAATAATCCGAATGCTAAAACGTTAATCTATATTCTAAGGTGCAGCACACCTTAGAATTATTTTTGTATTCGGGTATTCCACCCGTTTAATGTAAATAAATAATACTTTATGAACCAACGAAAGAACTGTGATTAACACTAATTAAACTGACTTAATTAGCATTTTATAATATATTTCTTCGGTTTAGGATTTGTTGTGGTTTTGTATTATATATGTATCATATACATACGTGTTATGTATATAATTATTCAATTCAAATCTTAATTTTCTTGAACTATTTTTGAAATAAAACTGAGGATCGGAAGACCAGCATGTGGTATCTTATGTCCATCCTTCGTTTTGTAGCAAAAGTCGATGGACACCGACGCACTTGACAACTTTACCGATCCTATCACAATCTACTTTCACTTTTTAGAGCTGCATATGTTAACCCATATATATATATATATAGTGAGAATTTACAAAAAAACAAAAGACGGGTGTGTAAACAACAAACAGATGTATTTATATATATATATTTATATTAATGTTGGTTTTTATGTCAAGTTATATACATAAACAGTTTAACTCAAACTGAAGGGTTACACAATACTTTTTAGTGAATTGCATAAGGTTAATTTTTACAAGGACAAGCTTCACAGTGACTTCGATGTGACGGCTTACCAGCTGTCATCATGTTTATATAATTCCATTATTATCTTACCAGTTTCAGTCATAGACTGTGGCCATGCTGGGGCATATATATATATATATATATATATATAATACAAAATGGGACAAGAACGCAAAACATCCAAATAGACGATACAAAAAGCACGGACGGGTCATTCGAAGCCTCTAATCTTCAGTCAAGAACCGGATCATCCTCGCAATTTCGGCTGATTATACACACCCACATACACAGGGGTTATTTTCATAGATATAAATATAGTATTTACGTCAGCTTGTGTGTATGTATATGAGTGTGCAAACGAGCGTGCGTGTGTCTATGTGCCTCTATGCAAATTAATCGTAAATAACAAATCACCCCTCAAATGCAGTTAACAATATGTTCGTTCGAAACTCATAATTCCTTTTGTTGCCACTCAGGAGTTACCAGCTGTATGCGATCCTTCCATCACACAGGATAAAAACGCAACACCATACACTTGTTTCTTGTCTTCATTATCCACTTCCATCGTCTTCTTAACTGTCGCCTTTAAATATCGTCATTCGCATATCGAGACTGAATAACGACCGCATGAATTGTGAGCTTTCACCACCAAACAGACACATGCCTTATATATAAATGATCAGCGAATGCGTGGGTTTAATGTGATTAGAAATAAAAGCCGGGCATGAGAACATGAACAGTATAAAATTGTTGCACGCTCAGGGCAACCTTTAGTAGGGATCTTTGCGATCCAGGCTACGTTTAACCTCAATAGCGAATATTTGGGTAACGAATGGCTGTTGTAACGAATACCAACCAAACGAACAGTACATTACCCCTTAGTAATCAATCAATTGATAAAACATAAACCTAATAATAATTTCTATGCACGGTGCACTTTGCAAATACAAGCTTCGTTCAAGTGAATGTACGTAGCTTATTTATTACAGAGTAAATATTGCAAATGTATATTGAACATTATATATATATATATACATACGTGGAACCTACCTTCGGAACACCGTTTAATGCCAGTGGATGGCTGCTGTCGAACACAATATTATTCACCGCCAGCCGAAATTGGGTAAAATATCGATCTGTAACCGAAGTATTGCCAAATCGTTGTGGGATGCGGGGGTGGGTTAGTGGAAGTAGGTGATGGTATGATGGGATGTTTGTGTCGATATAGTCGTAGTCATACAGCTGGTAGTGCTGGTGGCGGTGGTGGTAGTAGTAGCAGCAGCAGCTTATCCCTAGATCATCCCTGATCCAGCTGATCTATCAAAAGCGTTGCAGCCGTGACCCTCTCGTTTTTTTTTTTGCTTGTTTTTTTCTTTTGGAGGGGGGTTGTTTTTGCCAAGCATAAGTGTATCTAGGACTACATTATATTAATGCAGTATACTTTGTCTTTTTGTTTTTTTAAGAAGACAGTGACCTGTGAACTGAAGAATAAATTTTGACTGCTATTTCCAGCAAATCGAGCAACCGTATAGACGCATCTTCATTTCTGTTGTTGCTATGATTGTTGCTGCAGCTGTTGTTACTGTTATAACTTAGCCCAAGGTCAGCGCGGATTGAGCAGGTGTCTGTGATCAAAATTATTCAAGCCTTGACCATCTCGTCGCTTTTTATACAAAATATATGGTGCAATTAAGATCACATTATCCGGATAATTTATTAATTCGGCGTTTTTTTTTTTTTTTTTGAAGTGTGATTCGAAGGAAATTTGACGATTATTTCCAGCTCGCCAAACGACCAACACGTAGATGCAATGGTGATGTTATTGGTAGATAAAACACACACAAGCTAATCGAACGATATATTCGGTTAGTGCTTCCATTTGTGACCACCACGTCGTCTATATAACAGCGTGAACATGCCGGTCAGGTCCAGGGGGTGCTTTTCGTAATTTCTGAAGCTGGTAAAATGCACTAACCACCGGTTATAATACGTGGACATTCGATCTTGTCTTTCGTCTGTGACTCAAATGAAATATATTGATTTATGCAAATATTCACAAACAAGAGAATCTACAAAATAATGTCACGAACGATAAGCACGATGCATTTCTAGAAAGAGTTATTTCCCTTACTTCAAATCCCATTTTTTTTTACTTTCTTTTCAATTGTTCCGATCATCGTCAGCATCCGTCAGTATCAAGATCGATAACAACAACAATAAAATGAAGATGCAGATACGTGGTTGCTCGATTTGTTAGAAACAGCAGCCAAACATCATTCATTAGTTCACAGCTTACTCTCTTATATATATATATTTCATTACTACCCACAAGGGGCTAAACACAGAGGGGACAAACAAGGACAGACAAACGGATTAAGTCGATTACATCGACCCCAGTGAGTAACTGGTACTTCATTTCTCGACCCCTAAAGGATGAAAGGCAAAGTCGACCTCGGCGGAATTTGAACTCAGAACGTAACGGCAGACGAAATACTGCTACACATTTCGCCCGGCGTGCTAACGTTTCTGCCAGCTTGCCGCCTTATATATATAATGGACTAAGCACAGCAGGAGCACACGCGAGGACGGAATGTGTCGCCGAAGAGGTCACAGATGTGTGACGAAGGATTTCCAGACCTCTCATATGAATACATGGTGCTTAACAAACACACATATTAAGATCGTTGGCAGAGGAGAATCGAGCAGTTAAATGCTTCCTTCTCTTTATTGTCAATGTATGTATCTTCATATCACTCTTTCTTCATCATCCAACACATCCACTCTCTTCCCCCTCTCTCTCCACACACACATATATGGCCAGTCACTTTATCATAAACCCAACTATTTAATATTCTCTCTTACACATCTCTCCATCCTTTCTGGTGCTTACTGTCTTCTTTCTACAGCCTGCTTCTTTTGCTATTCAATTCGATATCATTCCAAATGCATTCATCTCCAGCTATTCCCTGCATTTTATCACTCTACATTCAGTCAACCTTACTCTATCTTGCTTGTTTTCTCACTCCCCTCTATTAAACACTATCTTATTCAAAAAGATTATTGATCCACTACGGCACAGTAATAGATCCTCTTCTTTCATTTTCTATTAGGCATGTATATTTCTTTTTTCTTCCTTTTCTTTTTCCCTTCTTTCCCTTTTCCCTTTTCCACTTTCTCTGCTTCTTTTCATGACCACCTTGGACACCTCATTATTATCACTTTGTCTTTTTCATTGTCAGCTATTAAACATTTTCTCTTCTATCTTTTACTTGTTCCAGTCATTGAACAGCAGCCATGCTGGAGCACTGCTTTGAAGGGCTCAGTCTGAGGCAATAAGAGATTTCTGTGTGAGCATGAATGATGTTATGATTCCGTATTGAAAGAACACAAATTCTTCAGAAGTCTTTGAAGCAAAATTATTTATTCTTATTTCTAACAAATGAACGTTGCTGTTACAAGGAAAGACAGAGAAAAGATGTTTGCATAAGAAAGGTCAAAGGTCATACAGGATGTTATTGGATCAGGTAGAATATCATTGTCATCAGGTGTTTCTTGGAGTTGGCAGATAAGGATGCACTGCTGCTGCTGCTGCTGCTACTGCTACTGTCATCATCATCATCATCATCATCATCACCATTGACCATTATCTTTGTATAACGGACAGTTCTCTGCAGCTATCTGCTGTCTGCTTTAGCTCCCATTGACCAGTGGCTAAAATGTACCAAATATATAGCTGATGCTCTTGGTCAGCCACACAAAAGATTTCATCCTATTTCACCAGAAGTTTTGATTGGCCGAATCCTTTGATAATGTCAGTAATATTTGAGCAAATCACAATTGTGTTTCTTAGTTGATTATTTTCTTTTGCATTCAGTATAATGGTTTGGGTTTGATCTCTAAGAGGTCCCCCACTTGCTAAATATTCCTGCAACAAGTCAAAGACTTCCATCCCAATTATTATATTCTAAATCTGGTTCTTATTCTATTGGTCTATTTTGACAAACTGCTAAGTCACAGGGAGTGTTAAAGATAATGTAATATGTATATACATTCATACACACACACATGCATATGTGCTTATGTATATACATGCAAATACACATGTATGTACACAGACACACAGATATTTATATATAAAATATATATTCACACACACACATACAGATATACACGCATCTACACTTACATAAGTCAGTGAACACGATGGAAATTATTGCAAAAGTTAGTGCCAGGTGGTCAAAGGTACTTTCATTTCTCTGAAAAGAAAAACCAAGGGAAATAGTCATGAGTCAAGAAGACATGTGTTACAGTTGCGTGTTCATTTTGTAATTATGTAATCCCCTGTGACCCTTCTGTGATATTAACATTTTGACTATGACAGCTGGGATTTTTTTTTAAAAAGTTCCTATCAAAGTTATTATTATGTTCTGAGTTCAAATTCTGCCGAGGTCAACTTTCCCTTTCATCCTTTATGGATTGATGAAAGAAGTACCAGTTGTGCACTGGGGTCGATGTAATTGACTCATCCATACCCACTGCCCAAAATTGCTGGCCTTGTGCCAAAATTTGAAATCCTTATTATTATAAGAAGAATTTAAATAAGAAGTATTACAATAAGGGTCTTTATTTCAAATTAATTAAATAATCATTCAGATATTTATATTACTGATAACAATAGCACCATTATTATAGGTGCAAGTATGGCTGTGTGGTATGATGCTTGCTTCCCAACCACATGGTTCCAGGATCAGTCCCACTATGTGGCACCTTGGGCAAGAGTCTTCTACTGTAGTTGTCTGATCACTTTGCAGAGAATGGAATATTTAAGTGATCTTCCATGTTTCTCTTAATAATTTTCTGTTTCTCAAACATTTTCTTTGCCTTCTCCAAAATTCTTCTTTCAGGCTCAAGCTGGCTTGCAGTTCTTGCTTTCCATATGCAGCTTTTAATCTCCTGGACCTGCAAATTACATTCCTCATTGAGCTCTTCAAGTTGATTCCAAAGAATAAGAGAAAAGAACATGGATATTGATTAGGAACACCTTTATCTCATGTTACATATGTTTCAGTATTCAGCAACACATGACGTCACACTTTAGATGCAACCGGGAGATGCATCGTAAAGAGCCTAACTCTAACCCTAACTGTAACCCTAAAGAGCCAGCATGGTAAGCCAACACATCAGACAGTTAAAAATGTTGGTGTGTTTACATCACCATAACTTAGCGGTTCGGTAAAAGCAATCGATAGAATAAGTAACGAGCTTACAAAGAATAAGTCTTGGAGTCGATTTCTTCAAATGAAAGGCAATGCTCCAGCATGGCCACAGTCAAATGACTGAAACAAGTAAAAGAGTAAAAGAGCATATATATATATATCATCATCATCATCATCATCGTTTAACGTCCGTTTTCCGTGCTAGCACGGGTTGGACGGTTTTGACCGGGGTCTGGGGAGCCAGGGGCTGCCCAGGCTCCAGTCTGATCTGGCAGTGTTTCTACAGCTGGATGCCCTTCCTAACGCCCAACCACTCCGCGAGTGTAGTGGGTGCTTTTTACGTGCCACCTGCATATATATATATATATATATATATATACACATACATATATTATATATATATACACACATATATGCATATATATGTGCATATATATATGTATGTAATATATATATATATACATATATATTATATATATATACACACATATATATACACATATATATACATATATGATATGTATATATATACACACACATACGTATATATATATATGTATTTACACATATATATATATATATTATATATATATATGTATGTATGTATGTATATGTATATATATGTTATATATATGTATATATATATACATATGTGTATATATATATAACATATATATATACATATACATACATACATGCATATATATATATATATGTATGTATGTATATGTATATATATATGTTATATATATATATACACATATGTATATACATACATTTATCTATCTATCTATCGATCTATCTCTCTCTCTCTATATATATATGTATATATATATATATATATGTATATATATATATATATATATATATATAATAATAGGTACAACAGAACTTACAATATACTGTTTGTGTGTGTGTTTGTGTGTGTATGTGTGTTTGTGTGTTTCTGTGATGTACTGTTACACTGCTCCACATTGAGACAGCCAGCCACTGTGGCGCTGGGAGGAGGAAGAGCAAGCAAGGATAGGGTGGCTTGGGGTGGAAGGGTAGGGGGTTGGTAGGCTGTTGTAAAATCAATAAGTTACCAAATTTTGAGAAAAATCAATGAAATCTTGATGTTTTTGCATTGACAGGTGAGTGCCTGGTGTGGTGGAGGGGATGGGGGTGTGGCGGAGGGAGATGATGTGCAGTGACGTAAGGGCAAGAGGTGAGATGTGTGAGGCTTGTGAGAGAAGAGCGTGTGAGTGCGTGTGTGTGTGTGTGTGTATGTGTGTGTCTGTGGATGGGTAGGGTGAGTATGTGTCGGGTGGGGGTAGGTGGGGTGAAAGGCACGTCAGAGAAAGAGATAGAGACAGCGAAACAGCTGGGGGTATAGAGAGAGAGAGAGAGAGAGAGATGGATAGGTAGAGAGACAGAGAGAGAGAAAGTCAAAGAAAAGAAGTGAGACATCGAGAGACGAAGATAGTTAGATAGAGAGAGAGAGAGAGGGAAAAGAAAGAAAGGGTAAGGGGGCAATGGGGGACAGGGGAAAGAAAGAGGGAGAAAGGTGGTGATAGAGGGGTAGAGGGGAGAGAGAGAGAGAGAGGGTGGTGGTGAGCAATAGACATTAGTGTGGAGATATTTTCAGAAGAATTGAAGTATAGAAGATGTCTTGGAGCATTAATGTGTTTCTGGTTTTGTAGAAGAAATGCAAGAATAAAAAAGAAAGAAGAGAGAGAGAGAGAGAGAGAGAGAAGGTGAGAGAAAGCGAAAGAGGTGGAGGGGAAGCAGTGGACAAAGCTGAAAGGGCTGAGGAAAGAGGCTTTCCTTTTTGGTCAAGCCCTCACTGACTTATTTAAAGTTCCATTTGGAAAGGAAAGTGAAAGTAAAGAGGGGAGTGTTTTTTGCAGAGAATTTGTGAAAAAGGTGGAGGACTGTGGCCAAAATGGTTAAAGTGAATGAATCCACTCTAAGTATATTCTTGTAGAATGAAGAACAATAGACGGATAATGATGTGTGTCTTTGGAGGTTGGGGAGAACTTGGATCTCTGCAGAATTCAGGTGTTCAGATATTTTGTAGCCGATGTAGACGTCTATCTCATTTCCCGCTCCTTGTCTTTTTCTTTCCCTTCATATTTAATGTAAAACCCCATCACAAATTGTAAACTGCCCTTGTAATGTCCCCCCTCACCTGATGCCCTGATTGCAAATGAAAGAAATTATCATCATCATCATCATCCTCATCATCATCATCATCTTCATCATCTACTGCCATCACCACCACCAACACCATCACCAGGATGGAGACCAAAAAGGCTGCGATTGAGAAAAAGAAAATGATAACAATACTCAAGCTAAATAACAATTGCAACAGAAAACAAGAAGGAGGAGACACACACACGTCTAAACGTACATACACACATTCATATATATATATATATATCTATATATATATATATATATATATATATATTATATATGCACATACACTCACACAGACACACAAACATATCATATGTGTTTGTATGTATATATATATATATATATATATATGTATTATGTATGTATATATAAACTTATTTATATATATGTTCATTATATATATGTGTGTGTGTGTATGCTTGTATGTATATATATATGTGTGTGTGTGTGTGTGTATGTAAATATATATAAAATTAAGATGTGTTAACAATTTTTTTGTTTTCTTTTCATTGGATATATGCATATATTTTGTATGTATAAATGTTATATATATACATGTGTGTGTTGTGGTGGTGTGTATATATATATCATATCATATATATCTATCATATATATATAATACATTTATATATATACATATACATGTATATATATATATATATATATAATATTATATATATAATATATACCCGTATGTTACATATGTAACATATATGACATATAGCATGCTTATAGATTACGTTTATGTATGTATGTTGTATATGGCCGACCCACACACACTATT
>NW_021832271.1:45000-72752 GCF_006345805.1 Octopus sinensis | reverse complement strand
ATTGTCACCAACTTGAAGAATGTTAGATCGGTGAACAACATAACTTCTGGCATTCTATTTTCATTGATTCCGGCGTCAATTCTGAATGGGCAGATTTGGAACAATAATATCGAGCGACAGACGATTCGTTGCCAATTCGGAAGTTTCTTAAGTGTCTGTCCTGCAAATATGCTGTCGACCTTCTGCGATATGACGAGCCTCGCGGACAGTAGAACGTCGCGGATATATAACGTTCCTGGGGTAACAACGTCATAAAGCGTCTCCATAGGTGTTGTTGTTGCTTCCCTTTAGAACTGTGGTGCCGGGTGTAAAAGGATAATTCTGGCAGCGTAAACTGCAGTTGGTTTCAGAGATAGATATGGGTGGAAGATAAAGCTGGAGGAGTAGGGTCTTCGAACGAAGTGGTTATTGAAGTCACAGGTACGCACAAAGGAAGAAAGAAGGTTTTAGGAATGAGAAGAAACAGGAGGTTACTGGAAAGTGATTTGCTGGCGTTTCAAAGCAGAAGATGCGAGAGAAAGTTAGAAGAATCACGTCAATGGTGCAGTGAAGTGTAAATGTGGAGTGGTCAACGTCACCGGCACTGGAAAACGCAGCTTGTTTAATGATGAAGTAACTAATTACTGCATAGAGATCAGATTTGCTTGATGTTGCCTCTCGAAAGTACGATACGATGGAAGAGTTGCATTTAGGAAATAGATTGTTTTTTTTTTCCGTAGGAAAATACAAGATACGAATGGAAAACAGTGAGTGTAAAGAAACCGAAAGTGAATAACTATAAGAAGGAGAGAAGGCTTTTCCACAAAGGTGTCGTGCAAATTTTTCTCCATTCATAAGGCATTAATCATCCCACATCGTAGACAGTTGCCACGCATTGAAATCATTCAAAATGGGAACTACGAGTCTACCAAACAGATTTCGTAAACAAGCAATTTTTGCTTGAACTACAGAGACATCTGTTGTATTTCATTACGTTTCTTAAAATGGCAAACATACTTTTGATATATTAACTTAATTTTGAAGTGGATCATATAAAAATCCAGCGTTAGTTCCAAGCATAAATATACAGAGACGTGGGTTCATTACGTAGTAGTAGCACAAAAAGTGGTAGTATTAAGATAGCACAAAATGACTAGAAGCCGAAATCAACGAAAACATGGGAAAATGGAAGAAAAAACATCTAAATGCTTCTTCAAATAAAATTAATATTCGCCATAATGAACGCGTTTGGAAATATACGTAAGCTAAAATGATTTAACTAAATTATATTGATAAGAAAAAAAATCGAGCGCTTCAAGAACACGAGGACATAAACAAATATGAAATGATTTAATAATAGCATAATATCTATTAAATTCAAAAGTAAAACCATATATATGTAAGATGTTTTGAGAATAGTAGAAAGCTCCGAGTTGGTAAACACTCAACTGATATTATTTTCGTTTCATTGTTGATTTTTGTTTGTTGTGTTTTCAGTTTCTTATGAGGGATTTAGATAACAGTAGTTAAGATTTCAAAATGAATTACACGTTTGCTGCTTTGCAAAAAGAAATATATATATATATATATATAATGCAATGGAGCGCGATAAGAATGTTTTATTTATGCGTTAGAAATGCATTAAAACATATTTTTACTCTTGATAACGAGCATTACATTAGAGGAATGAGTAGCGATTCCTGCGATAAAAAGAAGGCAGAGAAAAGTAACTCAAGAAACATTGTTATCCGTTAGAAGATAAGCAGCAAAAAAAAATTACAATATATATATATATATATATATATAATATATATATATATATATATATATTATATGTATGTATGTGTGTGTGTTTAAACCCCAAAATGACGATACAAATATATATATACATGTATGTATATATATATATACATATATATCTTTATATGTATATGTACACGCATGTGCGTATACATATTTTGTGTAGATCGCATATGTCTCGTAATATATAGCAGTTTCAATATAAGAACAAATATATATATATATATTTGTGAAGTTTGTTTATGTCCTTCACCGAAGATTTTAATACAGAATATAAAATGTGAATTTTATATAGAAGTAAATGTCAAAAGACGAAAAAAGAATTTCCATTTAGAATAATGTATTATTTTAGATTTCAAGCCATGCATTTCATCGTTTCTTTACTAATATTTGCAAAGCAAATGGGATTATTCCTGTATTCCTTGGATGTTTTATGTTGTCTGCTAAGTGAATATCTTGACGCTGAAAACAACACGGGAAGGACGCATAAACACGACCTTGGCATTCGTGTATTTTTTAAAATTCGATTTAAATCATTAATTTCTCAGAATACTGAGAAAGGCCAAATGTATTGATGTGTGGTGGGATGGAAGCTATCCGTCGGTTACGACGATGAGGGTTCCAGTTGATCCGAATCAACGGAACAGCCTGCTCGTGAAATTAACGTGTAAGTGGCTGAGCACTCCACAGACACGTCACGTGCACCCTTAACGTAGTTCTCGGGGATATTCAGCGTGACACAGAGAGTGACAAGGCCGGCCCCTTGAAATACAGGTACAACAGAAATCAGGAAGTAAGAGTGAGAGAAAGTTGTGGTGAAAGAGTACAGCAGGGATCACCACCGTTCCCTGCCGGAGCCTCGTGGAGCTTTTAGGTGTTTTCGCTCAATAAACACTCATAACGCCCGGTCTGGGAATCGAAACCGCGATCCTATGACCGCGAGTCCACTTCCCTAACCACTGGGCCATTGCGCCTCCAGTGTTGTGTGGTATTGTGTATCGTATGATTTTATGTCTGTGCCGGAACGTAAATGTTTTAATTTTGCTATTGTGTTTTTTTTTTCCTTTCTCCCTTAGGTTAGCGCTCATTGAGTAAATCTCCGTTCATTGGATGACTGATGTAAACATGAAATGTTCTTGTCCGGCCATGAAATTTTTCGATTTCCTACATGCGAACGATAAGTTTGTTTATTATTTAATTGTTTTATATACCCGTAGTTATACACGCATAGGGAACATTCATTTTACACATGCATACAAAAGCGCACCAACATTAACATACATTTGATATAAACATATATATGTGTGTTTGTATGCGTGCAAATATATAATATATATATATATACATAAGTATACATACTCACATGTGTATGTATAAATACATTTTTATATATGCAGATATATATATATATATATATATATATATATATATATATATATATTATATATATATATATATATACATATATATATATATATACATAGATATATATAACATACATATATGTATATATTATAATATATATATATATATATATATATATATATATATATATATATAATATATATATATGTATGTATGTATAATAAATGGCGGTACCCCAGCATGGCTGAAACTAGATAATATATATATATATATATATATATTTCAATATGTGACTGCGTGTGTTTCGTTGTATCCTTTGCTGAACCGCTATGTTACGGGGACTTAAACACACCAGCATCGGTTGTCAAGGGATGTTGGGAGACACACACAGACACATACCAAATATACTCTACCATATCCATTCACAAGGCTCTGGTCGGCCCGATGGTATAGGAAAAGACTCCTGCCCAAGGTGCCAAACAGTGGGACTGAACACGTAACTAATGTGGTTGGTAAGCAAACAAATTACCAAACAGCCACTCCTACGCCTATATATATATATATATATATATATATATATATATATATACTCGCGCACACACATATACGTGATAATACTAGATTGTGATTTTTGAAATCTCATAAATATTAGTAAATGTTAAGTTAGTGCCTTTTCTACCAAGTAACGTATTTTGGTGGATTTATACCGTCACTGCACCAAGGAGTCATTCTTGTTTTAATAGCCAGCTTTCTTCCAGGTCCATTTCGTGATTATGAGAGACAGATGTTGATGTGGATTCATGGATGGCAATCTATAATGATTTTCTCTGCCCTTAGTTTTACCTGTATTTTGACAAGGCCAAACGTTTTAATATTTTGGCCCTCTGAGGTACTCGACACAGAAAACTCTAGGGAACCACTTTGCACATACTGACAAGGCGGCGAGCTGGCAGAATCGTTAGCACGCCGGGCGAAAAGCTTAGTGGTATTTCGTCTGCCGTTACGTTCTGAGTTCAAATTCCGCCGAGGTCTACTTTGCCTTTCATTCTTTCGGGGTCGATAAAGTAAGTACCAGTTACGCACTGGGGTCGATGTAATCGACTTAATCCATGTATCTGTTCTTGTTTGTCCTCTCTGTGTTTAGCCCCGTGTGGGTAGTAAAGAAATAACTTTGCACATACTACTGTTAACTTTTTCTCAATCAAATGCATTCAAGATGTGACTAAAAATGCTACTTTGCTAATCTCTGTCTTGCCTTGATTTTGATATTCACTCAATTTCTAGTTGTATCTACCAACTGCATAAATATAACTAAATGACTTTCGTGAACTATTTTGGGTGCGCATGTCTCCCAAATATAATGCCTATTGTTCGGCTTCATAGCGGTAGAAGACAAACTCTGTTCTGAGATGAGCAATGGTAGTTGAACTTATTGCAATGTGCTCATAAGCATTCTCCTGCTCCTTGTCCTCATACCATGAGATCTTTGAAAACCGCATCTAAAGACCGAATTGAGTACCATCAAGGCGAATTTGAAGCTACAATTCTATAATATGTTTCCGTTCCATAGAGGATTATACTCATTAGTCATGTCCAAAACATGTTCTTGGAATAATTCGCGGTCAGATATCTCGAATAGTTATTTTTCTGGAGATGATATTGAAATGCTACACAGAAGTGGTGTAATGTCGCCCTCAAAACTGTTCCCTTATAAGTTGTTGATCTTCTGAATCAAAGATAAGAGGCTGGTGCGAAGCAGAGGACAAACCGATTGGTGTTTACGCGAGAGAACAGAGTTGCTTTCGCTGATGATGCTACGCCTCTCTGACACCAACATCCAAAAAAAACAGAGAATCGTTATTATTGGACGAAAGGTTGTTCAGGGGTTATTTAGTTTCAGAGACCAATGTCCAGGGTGAGAATTGTGACACTTTTCATCATCATCATCATCATCATTGTTCGACTGTGGTTGAGACAATGGAATTCACGGTCCATCATGGCATTATGGAGGTCCTGTTGCTGGATGCCTGTATCCCTGGAGATTACATCAGGGTAGGAGAGTGTGCGCCCTCTGGTATTGCGAGTAGATGGCTTCCAGAGGAGAAGAGTAGAAATTACTTCTTTTTCAGCTCTACAACAATGTCCAGCAAACTGGACTCTTCTACCTTTCACAAGAGATGACACAGGTGGTAGTTTCCCATATATTTGCATTTTGTTTGGATGGCGCTTCCACGAGAGATTTTGAGCTCTCATAAGTAGGCGAGTGTAGGTTCCATCCAACCGCCTTTTCATCACTCTAAACTCTATCAATAAATGCCAATAACAACCTGTTTATTTTCCTTTTTCTCAATCGAATATAATATACTCCACACTTCTCTGTAGGAACAAGCTCTATTTTTTTCCTTCTCTTTATTTTTCAGTTGATAAATGGAATCTATTACCGAACATTCTAATATCTATTACCGGCTTCTCGACTTGTAGTAATATATGACGTATATCCTGAAAGATTACAAATCGCTTGCAGCGTATTTGATGTAAGTATGAGTAAGTTAGTAATTGGCAAATATATTATCCATGCAAACACGTCCAAATCTCCAGATAATACAAATTTAAGATTTAAAGCTGTAATTTACTATGTGAGTCTGTATGTGGGTGGATGTATGTGTGTGTAAGAAAATCGGATAATGGCTGATGTTTTATGTCACTTCCGGATGTGAATTTGTGAACGAAGACTGCGACTGTGCATGTGTGGTTGAATATATAGATGTGTGCATGCGTGTAGATTGGTGTGCATGTATACATATATATATGTATGTATGTGTGTGTGTGTGTTGTATGCAGGTATGTATAAGCGAATGCGCATGTATGTATAGATAGATAATTAGATAAACAGATGAAAGCTTAATACATAACTATGTAAGTAGTTAAGTAGATAGGCAGGTAAGTTGATAGGTAGAGTGATAAATCCCAATGTATATATATACATCTATATATATACATATATATATTATAATATATATATTATATATATATAATATATATAGATATATATATTATATATATATATATATATATGTATATATATATATATATTATATGTATTTTTAAGTCGGAATGGTCATATATGTATGTATATGTATATTTATAAATACGTGTATATAAACATAGATAGACATATTTAATACACAAGTATAAATACTTAATTTTATATTCAAAATAATCTACATCTATACGCATCTAATTGTATATTTTCTTGAGTGTGTGTATGTGTGAGTGTGTGTATGTGTGAGTGTGTGTATGTGTGAGTGTGTGTATGTGTGAGTGTGTGTATGTGTGAGTGTGAGTTTGTTTGTGCGGGCAGATGTGTACCTTTGCATCTGTTTTTATATACCACACACAAGTTATCACAGTATTATAAATTTAGAACATAGAAAAGCCTCCAGCAAAGATTAGATATTTAACGAATGTGCATTTCTTAACTAATAAAAGAGGTGTTTGCGCGAGTTACAGGTTAACGTATATTTTTTTTTATTTCTTTTTGTGTTTATATATTATATTATCGTAAATCGATAGTACTTGTTAGTTACCTGTTAGTAACGATACACCTAAATATTTGACAATGTGTCCCAGGTGTGATGCAAATTTAAATCGAAGATCTATGCAATTTTAATACAAAGTATAGAGGCCATTAATTAAGGCAAATATCCGCGATGCTGAGAGATTTGACCTTGTCTTTCGAATATATTTAGTAATGTCTCAGATATATTTACAGACGAAGCCACATTTCTACATTCGGTTTCGTTGGTATCGGCGAGTTTTAGGTATCAGACACGTCAAAAATCAATAGACGGAATTAGCCACGATAAATATATATCGCAGAAAGATCGAAGATTCATTTGTATGTGAGCGAAATATTGAATAGTCGCCAGTGTAAGGGATATGTGTACGTGTATGTATGTATGTATGTATGTATGTATGTATGTATATATATATATATATATATATACGTGTACGTATGAATGTATGTATATATGTGGGTACGTATGTATGTATGTATGTATGTGTACGCATGTATGTATGTGTGTGTATGTATGTATCTGTGTGTATGTATGTATGTGATGTATGTATGTATGTATGTATGTATGAGTGTATGTATGCATGTGTGTATGTATGTATGTATGTATGTATGTGTGTATGTATGTATGTATGTTTGTATGTGTGTATGTATGTATGTGTATGTATGTATGTATGTGTGTATATATGTATATACGTATGTATGTGTGTATGTATGTATGTGTACGTATATATGTATGTGTGTATGTATATATGAATGTATGTATGTATGTATGTATGCATGTAGTTATGTATGTATGTACGTATGTATGTATGTATGCATGCATGTATGTATGTGCGTATGTATATGAATGTATGTATGTATGTATGTATGTATGTATGTATATATGTATGTATGTATGTATGTATGTATGTATATATGTATGTATGTATGTGTGTATGTATATATGAATGTATGTATGTAGTTATGCATGTATGTATATATGCATGTATGTATGTGTGTATGTATATATGAATGTATGTATGTATGTATGTATGAGTGTGAGTGCGTGAGGGTGAGAGAGATTACATGTGCCTGTGTCTTGTATTGATGCATACATACAACCACACATCAAGGCACATAAAGTTAGACACACACGCATATATATATATATGTATGTACCTGTGTGCGTGCGTGTGTGTGTATGTATGCATGCATGTATGTATGTATACATCTGAACCTGCTATGTAGGATTAATTAATTGAAACCGTGTGCTGGGACCGATGTTGTTATATTTTCTGAATGTCATACAGCCTGCATAATACAACCACTTCCGTTTCGAGTTTCTGTTGTCAAATATTTCTCGACACATTTTTTTTTTTTTATTCATTGACTCTTTTTTTTAAGGATTTTAAATTCTACAATAGAGTCTCATATATTTCATGAAGTCATATATTTGCACGACATACACACTGTGATAGAAATAGAAGAATAAATACCGTTACCCAGGCGACATGGTATCAAACTATGGAAAGCATTTACAGCATTCTCTCTTTACTCTTTACTCTTTTACTTGTTTCAGTCATTTGACTGCGGCCATGCTGGAGCACCGCCTTTAGTCGAGCAAATCGACCCCGGGACTTATTCTTTGTAAGCCCAGTACTTATTCTATCGGTCTCTTTTGCCGAACCGCTAAGTGACGGGGACGTGAAAACACCAGCATCGGTTGTCAAGCAATGTTAGGGGGACAAACACAGACACACACACATATATATATATATACATATATACGACAGGCTTCTTTCAGTTTCCGTCTACCAAATCCACTCACAACGCATTGGTCGGCCCGGGGCTATAGCAGAAGACACTTGTCCAAGATGCCACGCAGTGGGACTGAACCCGGAACCATGTGGTTGGTTAGCAAGCTACTTACCATACAGCCATTCCTATGCACAAAAGCCTTATTGTAATCCACGAATACTCGCCCAAATACCTGATAAAATTTGTCTAGAAATTATAGATGACATATTACCAGCCAATGTACGCCACTAGGCAAGAAGGAGTATATAAGAGACGCCACGACAATATTGTCAGGCTTGTCCATTGGACATTTTGCAACAAGTATGGACTTGACAGAGCAAAAAATTTGTACGAACACAAACCTGAAGGTATCGTCGAAAATGATAACACAAATACCCTATGGGATTTTATGGTTTTAGAAAATATAGATGACAATTAACATTTGTTCTCTCATTTTAAGGACGCTATTGCTATCACCTATTGCAAGATTCCTGATATGAAATCGTTTGTTGAAATCGATATCGACATATATCGGGATGGTCATTTTTTTTTCTTTTGCCAAATAACCACACACACACACACACACTATATACCCGTTGTTCTCTTCAGGTTTATTAGAATGAACTAAGCAAAACAAGAGGACACACGTGCGATGGAGAAGCACTGAAGAGATCACAGAATGTGTGACAAAAGATTTGAGGAAAAGGACAGTAAAATAAAAATGATAACATGGCTGAAGTAAAGAACGAGTATATAGTGTTTGTGGTTATTTGGGCAAAAAAAAAATTGGCCATCCCGATATATAACAGTAACCATATCCACCCAAACTTTCCCTAGTGGGTAATAAAGAAAAAATATCCACCCAAACTTCCAGAGCATCGCTTTGATAGTTAATGTAGAAATAGTCACCTTGATATCCATGAGCGTGATACCGTATACTTGTTTCGTATGAAGCAAATTAAGAATATATTATCATTTTCTCACATTATAGAATTTATTGGATGAGGTCAACAAGTAGAACAAACAAAATAATTGTGAGTATTACCATCAGTTTGCTAAAGGTTCGAACCCATGTATAGAACCAACATGTGTAAAAGTCAGGATACGAAACGAAACAAGAAAGACAAGGAAATCGCTTGGTACAACACCCATAAATTCTAAGGTCTGACGTTTGTCAATAGTTCGAAGAAAGGCATTAAAGAAAGTACAACATAAAATATTTAAAAATCAAAGTAGAAGGACACCAGGGATGTCTATGAGGTCACTATACTGTGGAGGCGAGCTGGCAGAAACGTTAGCGCGCCGGGCGAAATGCGTAGCCGTATTTCGTCTGTCGTTACGTTCTGAGTTCAAATTCCGCCGAGGTCGACTTTGCCTTTCATCCTCTCGGGGTCAATAAATAAAGTACCAGTTTCGCACTAGGGGGATGTAATCGACTCAATCCCTTTGTCTGTCCTTGTTTGTCCCCTCTTGTGGGTAGTAAAGAAATATATACTGTGCACCATATCCATCTTTTACGAAGGCTTCTTCTTTCTTGTAAGACGCAAAATTTCTGCGGAGCCAAGAGGCATGTATACAACACTGGATTTATTCAGAAAGCGTGAAGTTCTTTGAGCTGGTCTCTTGGTTTCTTAAAGGATCTTAACGTGGAATATTATTATAGTAGGTATGGTTTGTGCGGAGCCGTTCCAATTCTTTCATTCTTGAAACTTTTTATGAACAAGTGCCAAGGGAATAATGCTTATCAGGAGGCTAGATTTGGATGAAGAGCAACCAACGATCTGAAACAATTAGGATGTTTATCTGTGATAGTTTTCTGGAGCCTATTCCATGAGAGGCTTGTTAACTTATAGCTTGCAGGCGCCGAAAAACCAGGCGAGAGTAGAGCTGGGAACAAGATAGATAGACAGAAAGAGAGAGAGAGAGAGAGAGAGGCAGAGAGATAGACAGAGAGATAGAGAGAGATATGTAGATGGATAGAGAGATAGACAGACAGACACACACACACACATATCTAGATAGATAGATATAGATAGATAGATAGATAGATAGATAGATAGATAGATAGATAAATAGATAGACAGACAGATAGATAGCCAGACAGAACCAGCTACCCATACAGAGATACACACAAACATACATATATAAAAAATATATATACATATGTGTGGGTACACCCACGTTTGTTAGTGTGTGTGTGAGTGTGTGTGCGCGCGCGTGCATGTCCGTGTGTGTCTGTTAACATGTGTGTGTGTATGTAAAGCATACGCCCGTATGGTAATGAGAAGCAGGAGGCCATCTGGTGAGTGGGTGTTTTACTAATGTGTAAAAGATATTAACATTGACAGAAAGTTTTGTTTAGTTCTTTTAGTTATTCTAAAATAGCTGAGCGTTAAAGTAAGCAATACAGTAACTCTTTGCCGCAGTGCACGCTCCCTGTTGCCAAGTAGATTCAGTATATTTTCCAAATTGAAATTCTAGGATTCTAATATATTATTGAAGAAAATTTTAATTTAATAAAAGCCTTGCCTCCTATCCAGATGCGTAATTTCAGGCTACATTTTTTTTCGGTCTTTATTTATATATATATCATTTTTTTTCTTCTTTTTAATGATTTCTAACAGCAATTCACAGACGTTCATAGGAACAATGATGCGGGTAATTACTGCAATAGGAAATGAATAATGGAGTTGTCAAGCATGTCGAAATATAATGCAGAATGTCTTGAAATAGAATAAATATACTGATTACTCAAAATTAATAAGTTATATCGGTCGAAATTAATGTTGCAAGTATTTCCGGCAACATCTTCAAAAATATACCACGATTATTCTCGTAATCAATATTTTACAATGGCTCAATGCCAGAGAAGTGTAAGGAACGGTTATAGTCGAGTAATCCGACTGCTGTATATATTTGGTTATCATATTCTTGGCCCAAGAGAAATGGTAAGCCTAACGAAAGCAAAACCTCCAGAATTTGAATTTAAACACATGGACAATGGAATTTAATGAAGCACCGTAATAATCGGCCACGTATATATTGCGTCTTGTATCCCGGCTCTAAATGTTCTGAGTTCGAACTCCACCGGGGTTGGCCTTGCCTGTCACACTATTACAGTTGATAATATGTCTAATTTGAGCCCGTGGGTCGATGTAATCAACATACCCCTTTACCTAAAGTGACTGGTCTTGTACAAACATTTGAAACCATGATAATAATAATAATAATAATAATATTAATAATAATAATAATAATAATAATTATTATATTATTATTATTATTATTATTATTATTATTATTATTATTATTATTATGGTTATTATTGAGAGAAGTTTGCATGTCATCAAAGTGATATTGGATAAAATATACGAAGCCCAGTATACCCATCATGACTACCCTTCTCATAAGTGTACACCAGGCACATGCATCACAACCATATGTGCGCTACACGATGATCTCATATCAAGATAAACAGCGCATGACCTTGCAGGTGGGGCCCAGTTAGAATTTTGCTCTGGTCGTGTAGCCCATCCCGCTCAAAAGATCCTTGAATAAAGGTTCTTTAAGGATGTTGAACGAAACACCCATGTTTCCAAAGGTGTATTATTCAAACCCCAAAGAATTCCTCTCAACACATGGCTATGATGCTCCCCCACTACTTCTGTTCATGATCAGAGATGCACATATCGTCAGCCACTAAGGGACATGCTCAACTGGTTAAGGTCAAACAACTGACAAGCAAATCTGTGGTATTGAGCAGAATATTTGCTATAGCCCACCTTTTATACTAAGACAAAGCAATGTACATGATGACACTTCCAATCAGTTAAGATCAGAAACCACGAGAGCCACTGCCTGGCAATGCATCAGGGCGTTTATTATTATTATTGTAGTTGTTGTTGTTGTTTCCTTTCCACAGCATCTGACGCTGGAGATGCATTACAGTGTCAGCTGTTCGCTACCAGTGAACTGAGGTAACACCTCTTATTTTTCGAGCACCTTCATCTTTGTCTTTTATATTGTATTTGTTTCACTCATTAGACTGCGCCCAGGGTTGGGCACCGCCTTCGAGAATATGTTTAGTCGAATGAATCGACATCGGTTGAGATGGACAGAGACACAATGACACACAGAGACACACACAGACACACATACATACAAACATATATATATATCTATATATATATATTATATAGATATATATATATATATATATATATATATATATATACATATATATATATATATGATTGATCGCTAGCCACTAAACCATTTTTTTATTTTCTGTCTGTTTATTTCTGTGTTCCTTTCTGTTGAAGAGCGTAGACTCGAAACGTAAATGAATTTTTCACTTCCCGAGCGATAAACAAATACATATGTTTGTTGTTTACACGTTCGTCTTCATCTTTTGTTGTTGTTTGTTTTTTTGTAATCTCCAATGATGTGTATATATATATACACTGCTCCAGACATACAAGGTAATACTGATGTAACTTGAGAATGCCTTATTTTAGTTTCTTTGCTATGTTTTCAATTACATTTTTGTATTCGGCTCTGCATCATACATATGTAGTCACCTCAGTGAAACAAGGACAGCTGCACCCACAATATTCATATTTTGCATTATTATTCGGCGAGAATGTGGTCTTCACAATCTTTTTCGATAGATTAATAAATGTCAGTAATAAGGTAGGGCGCTTCAAGTGACAATGCGTTGTCTCTCTCTTACAAAAGACGTGAATATTGCTTCTAGGAAACAAATGGATTTAAACAGCTGCTGCTTCTGACTTGCTTTGTCAACGAGGAAAATTCCATTTTAAAAGCTTCTCTATACTGGATAAATTCGATTATATTTCCTGGGAAGAAATCATTGTGCATCATAAATATATACATTTAGACAAGAATATATATTATACATGTGTGTGCTGTATTCGTGTGAGTGTGTGTCTTATGTATGTAGACATATATATATATATATATATAATATATATAGATAGATAGATAGATAGATAGATAGATAGATACATACATACATACATACATACATACATGCATACAAATATACATACATACATACATACATACATACATACATACAAATATACATACATACATACATAAATACATACATACATACATTCATACAAATATATATACATACATACATACATACATACATACAAATATACATACATACATACATACATACAAATATACATACATACATACATACATACATGCATACATACATTCATACAAATATATATACATACATACATACATACATACAAATATACATACATACATACAAATATACATATTCACATACATGCATCCCAAGAATTCAACATGTAAGTGTGTGTGTGTGTGTTAATGTATGTATACATGTAAGCATGTATGTGTGTATGTATACATGTACACACTTACATAATGTTCTTTCCTTGTTTCGTCTAGTACATACGATAACAAAATAAGAAAGTTATAATTCATAGCAACAATGATTAAACATGAATTCAATTACGCTTGTGTTATATCTGCAACATTTTATATACATTCACATTAAGATATTTCAATGAAAACTGTTCCTATAGAGCTCACGCAATCTCCATCGCATAATGTTTGGATAAGAATGTGACGTTTTTCGTATATGTTTACATAAAGTGAACTGGAAAAAAATATCATCTCTGTACAAATGATTTATCGTATAATATGTCGTATTTTTTCGCTTAATGTTCACATTTCCGCTTTGTTTCATCTTGCTCCGATATTCATAGAATGTAGATACATACGCTTGTTTGTATAAATGGGAATTTAGCTGTGAAATAATCGCGTAGAAATTGGCGTGTTCGATACCATGTCACGGTAAAATGAGCGACAATCTTCTGCCTAGCCACCGTTTAAGCGTTCAATATAAGTGAAATTTCGTTGTGCAAAGCACATAATATATATATATTATATTATAAAAACAGGGTTCAGTAAAATAATTTACTTTACCACACACCGAACTTTTTAGAAACAGCAGCCAAAAACTTAGCTATCTCTTCTACAGTAGAAGAAATAGCTAAGTTTTTGGCTGCTGTTTCTAAAAAGTTCGGTGTGTGGTAAAGTAAATTGTTTTACTGAACCCTATTTTTATAATGTAATATTTCAAATATACCGTAAATGGTCGTTTTACATACTGAACACTACTTGGTAAAATTAATTAATAATTAATTAGTTTTACCCTTTATTATTGACAATATATATATATATATATATATATATATATATAATATAGGGTGAGGGCAGAGAGGACGGACGTTTTTGAAATGGCTATTATTCGGCCCCAACGAGAGGGACATATGATCGACAGATACTGCTCGGTCCGTAATGTCTTAGTACTTTTTCTTAGTTTTCCTCAGGTGAAATCATGGCGCTGTGGACAAAAGACCGTCGCGTGTCTGCGTGCGACAGTTACGGAAGAATAATGAGTTTGTCACAGCAGTTAAGCGTGCGTTTGGTGCTACTTCAACATTCACCGAAATCAGGCTGTTCCCACCCGTAACGCAATTCTGCTCAGAGTGAATGCACATCGTTCACGAGGTACTCTAATGAGTACGAGACCGGCGAGGGCGCCACGAGAGATTCGAATCTCGGAAAATGTTGAACGCTTTGATACGGGGTCCAAATTGCTCTCCTCGGAGGCATTCCACTGAACTTGGCATCGGTAAGGCATATTTTGCATAAAGAACTGCATTGCCACCCGTAGAAATTGATCATTAGGCAACAGTTGAAATCATGGGACTATGTGCAGAGGCTTAAATTCAGTCGTCTGATGGAAGCAATTTTTTAGGTAAAAGACAGCCTCATTTTGTTAATGAGTGATGAAGCTAATTTTCATCTCAATGGCATGGTGAATCAACAGAACTCTGCTTATTCGGCTCTTAAAAATCCGAGTAAACCGCACATATGACCACTGCACAGCCCAAAGTAATGGTCTGGTGTTCCGTTGGAAAAACTGCCATCGTTGGTCCTTACTTTTTTAAAGACAATAATGGAAATGCTGTTACTGTGATCTCCGAGCGTTACATCGAGATGATAAACAGCTTCTTTATGCCTGAATTACCTCAAAAACGTATGCCTAATCGACGTGTGTGGCATCAGCAGGGTCGGGAGACGGCCCACACAGCCAGAGCATGAATGGACGTTTTTCGCTCTCTCTTCAGTGACCACCTCATTTCTAGGTTTGCTGGCATTGCTTTGCCTCCGCAGTCCGATGATTTGTCCATGTTTGATTATTTCTTGTGGCAAAACCTCAACGCATATGTGTATGCGCAAAAGCCCCGTACATTGAACGATATGAAGGAAGCTATTTGCGTGGAAGTCGTCCAAATCTATCACATAAAAAACGTACTCTCAGAATGGATTTAGGCATTTAATAACTGCTGTTGCTTATGATGATTGTCGCAGGGTAAACGAACGTACTGTGTACAAACTGACGAGTGTTCAAATCTTACTCAAGCCATGTTAAGCTCATTTGTTTTTCTTCCAGCGTTCATTTTTAATTACTTTTTGAATATGATTTAGTGAGTTCGGTAATTATAATGTCGTAAGCAAAAACATATTAGGCTGTTTGTATGTGAAGTTCAGAATAGGGAGGCTTATTTGAATATAATTCTTCATGTCATATTTTATCCTCCAGAATATCATCATTTACATATATACAATTCTCTTTACTCTTTACTCTTTTACTTGTTTCAGTCATTTGACTGCGGCCATGCTGGAGCACCGCCTTTAGTCGAGCGAGTCGACCCCGGGACTTATTCTTTGTAAGCCCAGTACTTATTATATCGGTTATTTTGCCGAACCGCTAAGTGACGGGGACATAAACACACCAGCATCGGTTGTCAAGCAATGCTAGGGGGACAAACACAGACACACAAACATATACACACACATACATAATATATATACATATATACGACATGCTTCTTTCAGTTTCCGTCTACCAAATCCACTCACAAAGCATTGGTCGGCCCAGGGCTATAGCAGACGACATTTGCCCAAGATTCCACGCAGTGAGACTGAACCCGGAACCATGTGGCTGGTAAGCAAGCTACTTACCACACAGCACTCCTGCGCCTATATAAATATATATATATATATATATATATTATATATATAATATGTGTGGTGTGTGTGTGTGTGTGTGTGGTGTGTGTGTGTGTGTCTATATATTTAGATATGCATGTGTGTGTGTATAATACAAACGATATTCTCACACAAACCCAAACACTCACGCGCACATGCAAGCATGCACACGTATCCAATGAAACCATTCGCAAAAGACTGTCGAGTATGTATATATATATATGTATATATATATATGTATATATATATATATATATATATATATATATATATATATATATATATATATACATATGTGTGTGTGTGAATGTATGCATGTCAGTGTATGTAGATAGGTTTGCCTTCCATACCTGGTTCACACAAGTTGCACTGATTGACAGAGGCTCCCTCGTCACTCTTCGACGTCAATAATTCTGTAAAATAGCGATTGGTCCGCTGAGGATTCGAAACCAATCGGCGATATAGAATAAATAAATAAATAAATAAATAGGTAAACAGATAAAGTGATAGCCACTTGTAACAGACTAATGTACAAACAATAAATATACAGATACTAGATTAATATATCAGTAGATGCGTCGGTACAATGTCTAATCGCTTAGATGATGGTACTTTAATTTACAGAGCCGGATAACTAAAAGGAATGCGATGTTTAGAGATGTTTAACTTTCTCTCTCTACGCACCCCCCTCTCTCTCTCTGTATGTACACAAACTCATAGCCATACATACTTACATACATACATAGATACACAAACGTATATGTGTGTGTGTCTATATATACATAAACATTTATATAATTACGTGTGTATGTGTATACATATGTGTAAATACGTATATATTTCTCATCCCTGTGTTTGCATATATATATATATATATATATATATATACATGTATATGTTTTATATAAGTATATATATTTATATATACATGCATATTTATCATATATCATGTGTATATATAAATATATATGTGTATGTATGTATAGATGTACATATATATGTATGTATATATATAAATACGTCCACACATACCATACACATACATGCATATGTATATATATTATATATATATATATATATATATATATATATAATATATTACATGTATGAAAGTATGTATGTATGTAGACATTAGACATTATTAGTCCTGTAATTCATGAGATGTGAAGTGGTTCGAACTGGGAATAGAATCGCCTTGCAGTATGTTTATCTTTTCTCTTGGATGGTTTTCTCTTGGTGCAAAGTCCTATAAATATGAAGAGAGAGAGAGAGAGAGAGAGAGAGAGAGAGAGAGAGAGAGACATCATGTTACCTAGCGTCTTTACATTTCCCATGAGCAATTGGGCTGTAAGTGAACTGAAAACGGTTTCAATGCTATATTGAATCACCGCAGTTCAGTCTCAGATTGCTGATCGCTTGATCCCTGTACCACGACACCTGCATAAAATATACGCCAAAACATAATTTGTCTGAGAAAAGAAAACAGAGAATGATTTTTTTTTATTCCATTTATATTTTATATTTAATTTGCAACACAGTTTGACTGGTAAAAGTTTCTAGTGGCTAATCACCAACGAGCCAATCGTAGATTTACAGAATTTGCGATAAAAAGAGGAAATTGGTGACTTAGAAAGAGAGAAAATGAGAGTGTGAAATTAGTACATTAGAGTAGAACAAATAAAGGATAACTTCATTCGTACTGTCCTCACCTTATTAAACACCTTTCTACCGTATAACCTCGCGCTACATACATACAAAGACACATATATGTGTTCGTGTGTGTGACCATATCTGCGTTTACGTATATATAATCGTGTGTGTCCGTAAATATATATATATATATATATATATATATATACATATACATATATATATATATATATATATATATATCTATATATTATATATTATATTATATATAAATATACTATTATATATATATATATATATATATATATATATATTAATATATATATATATATATATATATATATATATATATAAAACAAAATATTGAAAAGGATGGGACAGGTATATGGTCTCTAGTCAGAAGAGATGAAGGTATACCACTCCTGAAATTATGATCGTCAAAGCACTTCTCATCTTAAGAAAAGAGTTATCAAGGCATTTACAGTGCAGAGTTTTATTGTTTCTTTTTGTTCTAATATTATACTTCCTAAATGCCTTTCAATAAATGAAAAATTACTAAATGTTGTGTAATTATCCTTACAATACTAGAATAGATTGAACCAACAAAGTGCTGTAGAGAAAAGCTACAAATATAACGAGCAAATATGAAATTAGGAATAAATAAATAACTATCGATGTTATGTTAAAACATATGTGATTTTTCAATTTAGCGGCAAAAAATGCATATATGAACATTAAAATAATCAAATAAACAAAACTTGTTGAAACAAAAAAAGTACAATATATAGTCAATTATTTAACTATGGAATACCCTCTACTAAATCCCTTATCTTTGGCTCACTGCTGTGCCCGTCCCTTTATCGGGCTTGATAATATTTGTGAGAACATAGAGCACATAAGCAACGATTAGAGAAAAATTGAAACGCAAAAATACATATCAAATCTCCTTTCCTCGATATTCGCTTCCTTTTTCTTCTTGCAACTCATTGTTTATCGCGCATAAAAGCTTATATAAAGAGGCAGTTTATGGTTTCCTTCTTTCTGTTAATTCATACATAAATATAGAGTTATTGTCTGTCGTTACCAAATCCAATTGTGATATCTGCGCATGATTACAGAGGAATCCATTCGCACCAAAGATCTGCTTTATCTGTGTATCATTTTTGATGTATTTAAGAGAAATTTAAATTAGTTATAGAGAGATATAATGAATTGCAACTTATTCTAATTAAACAATGGAAGAAACCTTATGAATTCTTACCGTAATTAAATATTTATTCAGAATCTAGAAACGGAGCATATGTTCTCAAACACAGACGCATGCGCATTCGTGTACACATTATTGCTTGCGCTGGAATGCGAAAATATGCAAATATATATATATCAATATAAAGTAAAATATCATTGTTTATGTGAGATCATAATTGAATTTTTATATAGAAGTTTACTTTCACACACACACACACACACACACATATATGGGTTTATGTGTACCTATAAATCTAATATAAACTAATGCAATACTCCTTCGATGCGTAGGTGGTGTTTATGTATATATGTGTGTGTATGTATATATATTTATATATATATGTGTGTATGTATATATATTTATATATATGTGTGTGTGTGTGTGTGTGTGTGTTTCTGTGTGTATGTTTATATACATATACATATATATATATACCTCCACCTATATAATACATATAAACGCGTATACTTACACGCACACACACACACACACACACACACACACACACACCACACACACACACCACACACACACACACACACAGTGTCATATGTGTTCGTATATCTAGAAACATAGTCGTATGTAATTTTATGCTCAAATCTTGTAGCAGTCATTTCCGAAGATATGCGTAATTGATAAACAAATCATCTTAAGAAACGGAATATATAGACGAACGTGGATTATGCAGAAACCGAAAACCAATTAGTATTTTACTATAATTACACACTAGCAGGAATGGTTAAGAAAGAACATCTGCTTACCATTTCTGGCTGCACGGGATCGATAACTTACTATACTGTATTTTTTAACATCCTTATGACTTTTGAATGAGATGGGCTGGACATAAACCTCTGTCGTAGTTTTGTGCTAAGGACGTGATTTTGTTGTGACCTCCTTCGGCCATGAATGACCTTGGGATTGCACCTACAAAGTTACCCTCCGAGGCAAAACTTACCCTTTCCACATGACCGATGTTATCCAAGGGAAAGGCAAAAGCCGATACAGCTTGGTACCAGTGACGCCGCAGCTTAATTATTAACATGCAAGTGGCTGAGCACTCCACAGATACGTGAACCCTTAATGTAGTTCTCTGGGATATTCTGCGTGACACAGAGTGTGACAAGGCTGGCTATTTGAAATACAGATACAATAGAAACAGGAAGAAAGCGTGAGAGAAAGTTGAGGTGAGAGAATACAGCAGGGTTCACCGCTAACCCCTGTGGGAACCTCGTGGAGTAACTAGGTGTATTCGCTCAATAAACATTCATAGTGTCCGGTCTGGGAATCGAAACAGTGATCCTACGACCGCGAATCCGCTGTCCTAACCACTGGGACATGATACTACCTGAATATTAATTAGGCATGATTGTGAAATTATACCTAAATACCACAGAGTCTACATACCATAGAGTCTACTTGATGATTTGAAATTAAAATTTATATTTACCCTGGAATATAAACAATTCACAGTAATTTAAATCAATGAGATTGATAAAGCATCTCGAATACTAAGCGTCAAACGCGACACGAAATCAATGAATGTTTGATTAATTATGGAAAAATTAAGAGACTCATTATTACTGTACGTAAATTTAAGTTACCTAAGGTAGGCATTTAACTCCTCATTTCCCGTGAATATATTTCGTCATATGGAGTTGAATATCCTCAGCTTTTCGTTCGTAGAATATAATACATGCACAAATATTTATTAATGTTATTATAGTTATAATATATGCAGTTATTATAATTATTATTGTTGTGAAGCTCGCATTTATTATAGTAAAAATACATGTATATATAAATTTATTAAGGACTAGCAGTATCGCCCGGCGTTGCTCGGGTTTGTAAGGGAAATAACTATATAAGCATTTTTAGAGAGTTACTTCCCTTATAGATGCCAATTCGGGCTTTCTTAGCCATTTCTGTTTGGGTGTCTTCAAGCCATGAAGTCGTTGTTCTAAAAGAACGCTGGTCTCCTTGACAACGCTTTATGACGTTGATTTCCTTACACTCCCTTCCCCACAGCTTCACGAGGGAGGGAAGAAGGGGGAGAAGCAAACAGGTGCAGTTGTGACCATGGACGCCAACTCCGCCGCCATCGACACACGAAAAATTATGCATTAAAATGGAAGAAAAATGATGTTAAATTATTTTTAAAATCGTAGACTCATCGTAGACGCGCGCTAATACTCAGACGGGCTCAATATGAATCACGTCTATAAGATACCCGAATTTGGTTAAACTGCACCGCAAAATGTGGGAGTAGTTAGGAATCTAAATCGAAGGGGACAGACACTCACACAACTACAGTTTTATATATATAGATATCAGCCATATTACATATAAACCTTAGACTACCATATCAATATAAGAAAACGTGGCAGAACTTCACCTGAGTCGTGAAGTACCAGGCACAGATTAATAAGTTTAGCAGCGTTGCCTAATTATATTGCCATGAAAGGTATGACCAACTGCGAGAAATTCATTCTATCGCCATTAAAAAAGTCATTAACGTCTACGTGAACGTTGTTTAACGAATCAGATCGACAGGTGGTTAACCGTATAAACGGTAGACTTGAACGTACGTACCTTTTGGGAATTCTCAGTTAGATAGATTGCCGAAGGTTCTAGACGCTTGACCTAATATTATAAAAAGCGGAGATACAGAACTTCTTAACAGAACAGCCTTAGGCGCTACACTGTACTGTGTTGGTTGTGCGGTAAGATGGTCTCACTCTTTCTAAATATACTTTCATAAATAAAATAAATTAACGCTTTTCATATAAATAAATTATTTTATGCAATGAAAACTTTCAACTATCACAAACACTCTCTCGCGTATACTGCTTTATTGCTGTTTTATTCAAATAAATAGGAGTGGCTGTGTGGTAAGTAGCTTGCTAACCAACCACATGGTTCCGGGTTCAGTCCCACTGCATGGCGCCTTGGGCAGATGTCTTCTGCTATAGCCCCGGGCCGACCAAGTAAAAAAAAAATATAGGCGTGTGTGTATATAGGTATATATATATATATATGTGTGTGTGTGTGTGTCTGGATGGATGGATGTGTGTATGTATAAGTGATACGTCTATGTATATTTCTATATTTTGCTAGCCTTTGCCTGTTTATTTTATATCTGAACAATTTATTTTATATCGTAAAATGGCGGATAAAGTCATTAACGACATTTCTTTCGGCTTTTTACGTTCTGAGTTCAAATAGTGCTGCCGTTGACCTTTCCTTACACCCTTCCAGGAGAGAGAAAATAAGTACCAGTTGATAGCTTGGGGTCCATTTGCTTCATTTCTAAATAGGTCAATGTTTTCCTGATCAGCAGACGGCTACTGTCAACATCTTGTTTTATTCACTTTCCCCTATATCATAAACAATTCTCTCTTGTGCCATAGTCGAGAACAAAAACTATTGAAAAGGCCCCAAAAGAACGAATGCATCTGGCGTTGTCACTGAGCACTGCTTGCAAGAACTGCCGTCGCCCTTTGAGATTTTACTTTTAACTCAACTAGTCCACTTTGGTCGACTTTGCCTTTCATCCTTTCGGGGTCCATAAATTAAGTACCAGTTACGCACTGGTGTCGACGTAATCGACTTAATCCCTTTGTCTGTCTTTGTTTGCCTCCCTTATGTTTAGCCCCTTGTGGGCAATAAAGAAATATATATATAATCTATTTAAAGGTGGCGAGCTGGCAGAAACGTTATCACGCCGGGCGAAATGCTTAGCCGTATTTCGTCTGCCGTTACGTTCTGTGTTCAAATTCTGCCGAGGTCGACTTTGCCTTTCATCCTTTCGGGTCGATAAATTAAGTACCAGCTACGCACTGGGGTCGATGTAATCGACTTAATCCGTTTGTCTGTCCTTGTTTGTCCTCTCTGAGTTTAGCCCCTTGTGGATAGTAACGAAATAGGTATTTCGTCTGCCGCTACTTTCTGAGTTCAAATTCCGCCTAGGTCGACTTTGCCTTTCTTCCTTTCGGGGTCGATAAATTAAGTGCCAGTTACGCACTGGGGTCGATGTAATCGACTTAATTCCTTTGTCTGTCCGTGTTTGTCCTCTCTGTGTTTAGCTCCATGCGGGTAGTAAAGAAATAGGTATTTCGTCTGTCTTTACGTTCTGAGTTCAAATTCCGCCGAAGTCGATTTTGCCTTTTATCCTTTAGGGGTTGATAAATTAAATACCAGTTACGTACTGGGGTCGATTTAATCGACTGGCCCCCTCCCCCAAACATGTCTGGCCTTGTGCCTAGAGTAGAAAAGCATACATTTCGTGCTTTGCGAATGGTATTTAGTGCGGTAAAGTGATAATTTTCCTTTCGAGAGATTTAAAGTTCAATATGTTCTATTTATATTCCATGTCAAGATCAATGAATTCCGTTTTATTCTTAGTTTTCGTTGTTCTTGTCGTTGTTATTGTTGTTGTTCTTGCTGTCGTTGTCAACCGATGACGGTTTAAATAAAAGTAAAATATGATAAAACGTTCAGGTCAGATCTTCTATAATCCAACACAATGCGAGCAATCGATTTGACCTAAGTCATACAACAAAACAAAATAGCAGAGCGCCGTACAAACGTTGAAATTAAATGCAATAAACATTAACCAAAGAAAAACACATACCCAAAAAAAAACAACAAAAAGACAAAAGACACAAATATATTTTCTCTATATATCATTATCAACATTTTCATCGTCTCATAATTTATAGTTTCAGATCTGTAATTTCCTCTCTTTTAGCTTTTAATTTCAAATAAATAGAATGTGGTGAACACATTTGACTTTTAGTTTCCATACTACCACTACTACTACTACTACTACTACTACGACTACTACTACTACTACTACTACTGCTAATACTACTGCTGCTGCTGCTGCTGCTGCTGCCTCTACTACTAGCCGTGCTGAAAACAGGTCTCTGCCTCTCTTCTTTGAATGTCTAACTGACTGCGAATCGTGCGAATAGCGTGCAATGAAATATTTAATTAAAGTCGTACACTCTGTCTTCCTGTCCATCTTTCTGTCTCTCTCGCTCTCTCTCTCTCTCTCTCATTCTCTCTCTCTCTTTCTCTTTCTCTTTCCCTCTCTTTGTACGTTTCTCTCGCCTTTTCTGTTTTACCCTTCTTCTAATATTCTCTGTTTATCCAAAACTTTTCGATTTTCTCTGTCACTCCCTCTGTCACTCCCTCTGTCTCTGTATATATATATATGTGTGTGTGTGTGTGTGTGTGTGTGTATGTGTGTGTGTGTCTGTTGTGTGTGTGAGTATGTATGTATGTGTGTGTATGTGTGTGTGTGTGTGTATCACATATAGTCCCGCCACCTGTTGTACATTGTGGTCACTGCATACTCTCTCTCCTTCGCTTTCTCTCTTTCGCTCTCTTTCGCTCTCACTGCCCCTCTCACTCTCTGTCTTTCTCTCTTTCTCTCTCTCTTCTTCTTCTTCTTCTTCTTCTCTTCTTCTTCTTCTTCTTCTTCTTCTCTTTCTCTAATATTTTCCTTCCATTTTTGTGCTCTATTCTATTCTGCCTCTCGTTTTTCTCTCCCATTCTCTCCCATTCTCTCCCGTTTTCTCCCTTGTTTTATCGCTCTGATCCATCTTTCCTCATTTTTCTATTCTCACTTCATCTATTTGACTCTTTCTCCACCTCTTAGTATTCCATTTACACTTTCTCTCTCTCTTCTTCTCCCCTATCTTTCCACCTTTCTATCTATCTATCTATCTATCTGTCTATCGATTCATTTACCCATTTCTCTATGAATCTATCTATCTATCTATTTACCTGCCTGCCTATCTTCTTCACTCTAACTTTTTCTCTCCAATCAGTTTCTCCCTCTATGTATCTCTCTATCTGTCTGGCTCTCTATTCCTCGTTCCTTCTTCATTCCTAAAGCAATAACTCAACGGAGTGAGAGCATTCTCAAATCATATGTCATAATCAAATAATGCCAGTCGCAGCCACCACATAATAGGCTAAGAAAAGGAAACGAAACAGCAACAAAACGCAAATAAATAAGGGGTATCAATGGCATAAAATAATAAAACTATGCAATATAAAATAATATAATAAATCGAAGACATATAATTAAAAAATGTCAGTTAATTTTCTTGTGAGACTATTTTGTTGCCATTGAAAACAGTCATTAATGAGATACGGCAGTTTGTCATGAATTTAATTAGAAGCAAATAGTTACAACTAGGCATTCAAGTTTAAACAATTGTTACTTTAGTACTTCTGTGGTGCTATCTTTTGAATCATTACTCAAATTTCTTTCGCATTAAATTTGAGAGGAATTTTACAATAGTGAATTTTTTTTTTTTGTTTTCAGAGTTTTTTTTTTTTTTCAGGGAAGTTGAATCCAGATGTAAAATGCTATAATTATTACAGCAAGTAAGGTATTCAAATTTGAAATAAATATAAATATTTTATAGTTATATTCCCCCTGAGCAAAATATAATTATCAATATATTTTCGCAAAGTTATAGGTATGCAAGTTATATTAAAGTTACAAGTTGGATCTTAGAATTTAGGCAGTATTTTTCTATGGAGTTTGAGTGATTTCGTCCATCGACGGTTTTGATATTTCGAGAAGTTACGCACTTGTTTCTGTTAAGAGAATGGTCTACTGGAAGATGAGGAATTTTACAATAGGGATTTTTTTTTTCAGGGAAGTTGAATCCAGATGTAAAATGCTATAATTACAGCAAGTAAGGTGTTCAAATTTGAAATAAATATAAATATTGTATAGTTATATACCCCCAGAGCAAAAAGTAATTATCAATATATTTTCGCAAAGTTACAGGTATGCAAGTTATATTAAATTTACGAGTTGGATCTTAGAATTTAGGCAGTATTTTTATATGGAGTTTAAGTGATTTCGTCCATCGACGCTTTTGATATTTCGGCAAGTTACGCACTTGTTTCTGTTGAGAGAATGGTCTACTGGAAGATGAGGATTTGGGGGAAAAAATTTTTTTGTGGATCAGAAACTTACGAGGTTAGCATAACACGCTCGAGCGTTTTGCACGAGGCCCTCTCTTGGCGCGGGGCCCAATTTGAAGAAATCTATGTAATTGCTTTAAAACTGGCCCTGCTTTTACATCATATAACGTCCGAAGAGAAACCTAAGCAAGGCAATGGATATGATATATGTCTACCAACATTATTTTGGCTGTTAACTTGGGCCAAGGAAAAGCTGCTTACCGCATATCTATTGTGGACTGTGTAATATAATGGTAGCAGTTTGAAATTTGGCTTAAGAGAAATAGGAAAGACAGAAGCTATAATTTGGTAAACGGCAAAAAGGAATCACTGCTATAATTGCTATTTCTCTATGACAAAGATGATAGTTTTTGTTGACGAAAATCTGAACTGCCTCTCCCTTTAGAGCAATGTTTATTGATTTATGTCGACCAGTTAAAATTCCAGCCTTTCATATGCTTCATGTCATAACACCGTGGAGGTCTTTCAAATGTTAAGCATTGACTTCACTGGGGATTGATACATCCAGAAAATATTTCAAGAATGAGAGTTTCGACTGGATTGGAACAAGACATGCTTTTCGTGAACTATTTCAATATTGCCAGATCAATTCCCAGCTTTGGTCCCGACCACGCGACTGGCGTTTGTGAGTTTGTGAACACTGAAATGCTATAGGAAATACAGCTACGTTTAACAAAAGTTAGTTTTAAACTGTATAACTTCTTCAAAACCACGAAGGAAAAAGAAAGATGCAAATGCAGAATTCTGTTTTGACTTCTCCTTAATAACAAGTTGTCTGGAAAATTTACTTTGTATTTTGTTTGGAAAGTGTCCGGTATTCATGAATTTGAAAAGCGTTGCTTTAGATTTTGGATCAGCATTGAGAAACGGTTACCCTATTTTGAAAGAGATGCGCTGAAGGACCAACCTCTTACTAGAGGGCAATTTTCAAGATTGTCGGTCAGATATTGATAATAAAATCGATAATCTGTAGATTTTACATCGCAGTAGTTCCACATATGTATAGAAGCAAGGAAATTTCAATGATGTGCAGGGAAGAATTTATAATTTGCCAAAAATGTCCTTTATTTCGTCTTAATTATTAAGGAATGGAAGCACATCTACTCAATATCTCTAATCCGTTACTTTTGTTAGCATCATTTAAACTTTTCTACACATCATCCAATGGATGGAAATAATCTGCCTTTGCAAGGATTTCGCTCTGCTCATGTT
>NW_021832271.1:37500-40000 GCF_006345805.1 Octopus sinensis | reverse complement strand
GGAATTATTAGAAAAATGTCATTTACGAAGAATTTATAGTTTTAATCTAATCCTAAGCCATTTATTTGATGTATCTTAAATGACTGTAATTTATCCCAGCGAAAGAATATTGTCATCGTTACGTTTTCACATTGCAATTAAATTTTGAATGAAATTAAATTAAATAACGACATTTGGAAAACAAAAGGAAAATCCAAAATGAGGAATATAAGAGATAAAAATTTAAAAATCTAGAAAAGGAAATCTAATCGTTCGAAAATTTTGTTTATTTAATTAGGGGTTTTGTAGAAAATATATAGCGAGGTCGGAGGATAACCAGAAATGAAAAGGGGAAAATGTCTTCAAAATTTTTTCACTGGCCAAAAGTTTCGATATGAAGAAATATATTTTAAATCATATATGTTGTCGTTAATAGCTAAGCGGTGGCAAAACATCTTCCCAAACATCAGAATTGTTGATTCGGCCCTATGCATCATACTTTCGGTAATATATACTTATAGTATCTTTCCCTTGACCAATACTTTAGGAGGGAAATATCGAAGACCGAAGAGGCGCGGGAACTGTCGCTTCTATGAGCATGTAGGTGCGTTTTAGGTACGTATTTAAGCGGGTTCTCTTTTACTTGTTTCAGTCATATGACTGTGGCCATGCTGGAGCACCGCCTTTAGTTGAGCAAATCAATTCCAGGACTTATTCTTTGTAAGCCTAGTACTTATTCTATCGGTCTCTTTTGCCGAACTGCTAAGTTACGGGGACGTACACTCACCAGCATCGGTTGTGAAGCGATGTTTGGGGGGAGGCAGAACAGACAAACAAACATATACACAAACACATACATATACATATATATATATACGACGGGCTTCTTTCAGTTTCCGTCTACTAAATCCACTCACAAGGTTTTGGTCGGCCCAAGGCTATAGTAGATGACACTTGCCCAAGGTGCCACGCAGTGAGACTGAACCCGGAACCATGTGGTTAGTAAGCAGGCTACTTACCACAGAACCACTCCTACGCCTATGTATGCATTTTTTTAAGCATTCGCTCTTTACAAGGTCCTTAGATCACTGAAAACATCAAGAGCTACTAGTATAAAATGGACGCTAGACAGAAGTCAATAGTTGACGATGTACATTAGACTTAAAAGACTGGAGGACATATTGAAGAAGAAAAGAAGACTGTGGAAGGGAACTCCAAAGTTCAGAGCTGCGAGGGAAGCGAATGGTACTGCAAAGTGCTTTGCGACACACATATCTGTGTATGTTTATATGTGCATATGTGTTTATATGTATATGAGAATGTCTTCTTATGCATAACTCTATAGCTATGTGTGCATGTATGTGCGTGAGAATGTGTGCGCATGCGCTTCAGTATTTTTCTCTAGCCTATCTGGGACGTATAAGTTTTTCTCAAAGGATCTCATCCGGGTTTAAAGAAGTATGAGATTGAGAGGTAAATAAAAGGATCAAAACTGAAAGGGGTGTCTGTCCGTCACAGGTTTAAGGACCAGATACCTCTCGTACTTTCATATGAAGTTACCAGCTGGTTTAAGAAGAAATGAAGTACCATGCCCAAGGGCAGAATGAGCCCTCGTCCCCCAACTCGAGAATCGAACCTAACGATTAATACTCGTGAACTTGACAACCCACAATCTAGGCCAGTGGACTTTATGTGTTTGGCTATAATATAAACACACACGTAGAGAGTACGTGTGTGTATGTGAGTGTGTGTGTGTGTGCGTGTGTGTGTGTGCGTTTGTGCATTACCGTTTTTCAATGTAAAATATTGGTTTCAACGTGAGATATCGATTTTGTATCTAAAATTGCCTTCTGTTATTCTGGCATGCTCAGACTTTCTCTAAAATCGAAGTACAGCACACAGGAAAATAACCGAGAAAAGAACCGGAGACATTGCATTCACCTCAATAGACGTCATTGATTGGTTGAAATTGCCGAAATGCATGAAATTAAACAACGAATTCGACGCCCCTATCTATACGGTTATTGTTAAAGAATAAGTGTATACACTGCAAAAGTATGGAGTAACGGATCTTTTCACTTTGACCGGCAGATTTTTAAAAATAATTTCTTTGTAACTAAGCACTTTTAAACTTCGTATACTGGTAGAATGTGTTACATAAAACATTTTTCTCTTGGCTTCACCTCAATAGACGTCATTGATTGGTTGAAATTGCCGAAATGCATGAAATTAAACAACGAATAGCTTACAAACTACAGAATTTTCTCAAGAAGAAAAATATGTCTTATTCTACCAGTATACGAAGTTTAAAAGTGCTTAGTTACAAAGAAATTATTTAAAAAATCTGCCGGCCAAAGCGAAAAGATCTCCGATGAGGCTTTTTTTTTATAACTAAAACAGTTAGTTGTTATTTACAGATACAATACTATTTCAATATGTTAAAATATATATCAAGTTTATTGAGTTATATTCCTGGGTTTTTGTATAAATACAAAATACTAAATTATTGTACAAAATTTGC
>NW_021832271.1:12500-32500 GCF_006345805.1 Octopus sinensis | reverse complement strand
GACTAACATATCTTCAAAGAGATCCCAGCCATGACCGTCGCGAAATTTGTTGAAACAAACCCTGATATCTTAACACTGTCGTGTTCAGTAGGAGGTGCAATGGCCCAGTGGTTAGGGCAGCGGACTCGCGGTCATAGGATCGCGGTTTCGATTCCCAGACCGGGCGTTGTGAGTGTTTATTGAGCGAAAACACCTAAAAGTTCCACGAGGCTCCGGCCGGCAGGGGATGGTGGTGATCCCTGCTGTACTCTTTCACCACAACTTTCTCTCACTCTTACTTCCTCTTTCTGTTGTACCTGTATTTCAAGGAGCCGGCCTTGTCACTCTCTGTGTCACGCTGAGTATCCCCGAGAACTACGTTAAGGGTACACGTGTCTGTGGAGTGCTCAGCCACTTACACGTTAATTTCACGAGCAGGCTGTTCCGTTGATTCGGATCAACCGGAACCCTCATCGTCGTAACCGACGGAGTGCTTCCACGTGTTCAGTATCTCTCGTCCAACAATTTAATGAAGGGAATAAGGTGTAATTGGAGGCGTGGCTCTATGGTTAGAAGTTTGCCTCCTAATCATACGGTTTTGGGTTTCGTACCACTTCGTAGCACCTTAGGCTAAATCATTCTATGGTGGTTTATCTGGCTGGAAATTCGACGCCACTATCTATACGGTTGTTGTTAAAGAATAAGTGTATACACTGCAAAAGTATGGAGTAACGGATCTTTTCACTTTGATCGGCAGATTTAAAAAAATAATTTCTTTGTAACTAAACACTTTTAAACTTCGTATACTGGTAGAATGTGTTACATAAAACATATTTTTTCTCTTGGCTTCACCTCAATAGACGTCATTGATTGGTTGAAATTGGCGAAATGCAAGAAATTTAACAACAAATAGCTTACAAACTACAGAATTTTCTCAAGAAAGCCAAGAGAAAAATATGTTTAATGTAACACATTCTACCACTATACGAAGTTTAAATGTGTTTAGTTACAAAGAAATTATTTTTTAAATCTGCCGGTCAAAGTGAAAAGATCCGGAGTAACGCTTCAGATTTAGAAATATATTATTTCTATTTACAACTCATCAGTTCGGCAGTTAATTATCTGCTAATTATCCCCTTCTAAAACTGCACATTTTATCCAGTAGCGTTTAAATTGAAGGAAACATTTCTGGATCTCCTTTTTTTTGAGATGCCAAGCAGTTTTTCGCGTTATCTTGGATTTCTTAGACTACTTGACATCTTGTTCGTTTCGAGTAAGATTTCCTTTTGTCTGTAACACTCTTCAAGTGATGCCTCTTACTAGGCAAGTACTAACAAACACACACACATATCCACACGTACATAGTGTCTCTCTGCCAGAGTCACCTCACAACATCATAAACGGAAAGTGTAACCTCTCGAAAGAGCTGTTCTTCACTCCTGCTCCAGAGCGTCGGCTGCGGGGTCACTCCGAAAAGCTCTATCTGCGATGATTTCATCTCAATCGAAGGAGAGGGGCTTTCTCCGTCCGGGTTGCGGATTCGTGGAATAAGCTGCCGGACGAGATAGTGAAGATACCAACGACCGCTTGGTTCAAAGTCTCCCTTGACCAGAAATGGCCTGAACTCTTTGCATGAACACCCTCCCTGTACATAACTCAATGTCCCCCTACATGGCCTTGCTTTTTTGCTTTTTGAGCCAAAAACGTAACTTAACTTAACCTGTGACCCGACTCCGTCCTTGCAGTCTTTCAACATTTATAAGAAGTCAGCTGTATTGGGTACACGCCATTATATCTAATCAGACAATGTAATAATGTATTCGAACCAGGAATCAATCGCTTGCCGAACATCCACGATATCGAAGAATCTTTTGTCTGTCAAAATGATAAAGTATACTAAACTGGCGAAACAATAATAGAAGCAGAACCGAAAAGATCATAAATATTGAAAAATATATGAATGTGCGAGAGTTCTTTGAGAATAAAAATTCTGCTTTAGGTTTTAATGATGTCGGTTGATCGTATCGTGTTTTTCAAGAAATTTAAAAAATCCAGAATCTAAAGGAAAATTATTCCTGTCTTTATAAGCTGAAAGAAATCTGTGGTGAGTTCGTCGGTTCTTGTTATTCATCCATGCGTTTTCTGATAAGAAATTATTCTCCTTTGCTTTAAATTTTTCATCAATGAATTTTGTGTAAAATAAGAATAAAAATCACTTGGTTTTTCGTCTTATTCCTTTATCTTTCCAATATGTATCGTGTCTATAGTTCCAATTTTTCTTTTTGTGCATAACACTGAAGAGTGATACATCAGAGACGGTATGATAACATTTATAAACTGAAACACAATATTTTCCCCCTATCAAATTAGGAAATCGAATGGTAATACTTATCTAGTATAAGGATATACAAAAGCTGGATTTTCGTTTAAATAAAACATCACTGATCGACTCATGAGTATATCTACACACACACATACACACACACATATATATATATATATATATATATTGTGTGTGTGTGTGTGTACTTATATAGATATGTGTGTACACATTTACACATACGTGTGTATGTATATCCATGTGTGTGGTAGAGAGAGAGAGAGAGAGAGAAAGAAAGACTTATAGATGAACAGATTAGGAAGAAACATCAAAAGTTCGAGCATATATACTTAACAGATGCAAGAAAAAGTTTAAAAGTGAATTCCAAGTTCACGTTGCTTGCATCCATAAGAGTGAAAATGGTTAATAAGAATGAACAAACATGCAATGAACAATCTTTCGGTTTAGCGTTCAAATTGCTTTTCTATTTAAACGTAAACACAAATATTAATATACATGTATACAAGCATACGTATATAACTGTATATTTACATGCACAGAGGGAGAGAGAGAGGATGAAAGAAGCTTGCTTTCCAAACACATGTTTCAGGGTCTAGTCACATTGATTGATTGATTCTAGTTTCAGCTTATGAGCTGTGGCCATGCTGGGGCACCGCTATTGCGTGACACCACCGGGCAACTGTCTTCTACCTCGGGCAGACCAAAGACTTGTGAGTGGATTTTCAAAAGTGCAACGATACTATTACCTATGAGTGGAGCATAGAGCTGAACGCTTTCTGGACTAGCCATATCTTTAAGTGTTGCTTGACTTCCTTAAGCACAGTTATGTTGAGTAGCTGTTCAGTTGAAATTTTTCTCGATGGTTCCGCGATTTGTGATAGCTGACTTCGGGTTCTTTCCTCGCTAATGTGTATGTAGCGTAATTTTGCCACGCATTCTTTATTCCACTGTTTCATTACCGCTACGAGTTTGTTTCTTTGCAATTATTCATACCAAATAACCATTTTCTTTTATTCCTTAATGGCAAATTTTACAGGGGACAGTATTCATTATTCGGAAGAATCAATAGTACTCTATGTCAACATATCTCTGTTCGACGCCATGTTTATACACACTCACAAACACACAAACACACCCATATATATATATATATGTGTGTGTATATATTATGTATATACGTATGTATGTATGTTTATGTGTATATACATATGTATATATATATATATTATATATATACATATATATATATACATATATATATATATACATATATAACATATACATATATTATATAATATATATATATATATATATATTCATAATGTATATATAATATATATATATATATGTAAGTATGTATGTATGCATGTAAATATATGTGTATGTGTGTATCTGTGTATGTCATCTGCTTTCTTTCTCTCGCTTTATCAATACACACACACACACACACACACACACACATATATATATATATATGTCTTTTCTCCTCACCATCGTAACCACATTGAAGCACAATTAAAGCCACCACGTCATAAACGTCAACATTCCATTCGAATTACGTCACACTTTATCTGAGTCGATGTTTCCTGACTCATTTTGCAAAATGATTGTCACATAGCGAACATCTCGTTGCAATCAGTCGTACTTTTATGCCTGTATTGAGTTTCAGCTCTAGTCATTTCTTTAAGTTTTTGAACACCTTCATATAACGCACATGTATTTTGAAAGCATGGGTGGTGATGGGGTTGTAACACGCTATGTGGGACCCTATTTCCAAGAATTGCGATATCAACATTATGCTTTTTGTATATTGATTCTATTCCTCTTTCTCTTCATATGTTATTTTATTTTTCGCCGATGTTTTCATTAAATTGGTGTAAATTCAGTATCTGCATAGGACAGGCCACTGTTAATATGAATAAAGCCTCTGTTACAATACCTTGTCTATTTCTGTAACAGACATTTAGGATTTGAGCACGTCGCACCTCGATGGACTTACAACTTCGTTCGGACTCGATATGTTATGTACCAGCCAAGCTAGGCCTCAACTGCTATCGGACAGATCAACTATAACCTTCATCAGAACTTTTAAAATTTTCGTTCTACAAATATTCAGTAGCCTTTAATATATTATATAATTTTGGTTTATTTTGTAAATTGAGATGGAACCAACGAGATCGCTATATGCTTACCAGAGATATCCAGTACTCGAAGTCAGTGTTGTATATTTGCAAGCAGGTAACAAACAATACAAATGCTAAATAGTGACAAACGTGATGACGAAAACACAATATTGGTAAAAATCTAATGTTACGTTCACCTTTTCGAGAAATATGGCGAAGAAACCCAGATGCACTTCACATCTATTCTGACCTCATCAGGAAATTGTATGCTTCATTCTTATTCGGATCTCATCAGGAAATTGCATGCTTCATTCTTATTCTGACCTCATCAGGAAAATGTATGCTTCATTCTTATTCTGACCTCATCAGGAAATTGTATGCTTCATTCTTATTCGGATCTCATCAGGAAATTTTATGTTTCATTCTTCCCTATATTTGCCACAGTTGTGACGAAAGTTTCATTAATTAAAATTGACTTCCTTATCTCTAGCCCCAGCATCAAAAGAATCGACTACGTACGCTAGCTTTCTCATTACATCCGCTCGATTGAAATAGCGCCTCTTGTGAATATTATTGAGTTGTATCGTTAAATATTTGGACTAACTGTATTTATTCATCAATGAAGTCGCAAACCGTCAAAGAAACTTCAAGAGCGAAAGGAAACCAAATTACTGAAAATGAAATGAAATCACCTTCCACTGTTTATAAACTCTATGAAAATTCTTCGTAGCACCTGGCCACGTTACTCTATCTATACATTCAGAATTAGTAAGCAAAACACGGAATGGAATAAATAATTAGAGGCAATTGGACACAAAGAGAGAAAACAGTAGCAGGAATTCTAAAACAAAGAGGGGTGCATTGAGGCAGAGATATAAGATTGTACCGTTTAAATGTCTTTATAATGTGAAATATGTTTTACTGTGAAAACAGGTCGTTTTATAAAATGGGTTTCAATAACGTATATGGAGTTCGAAGATGTCTTATTGAACTGCTTGTTGGTACATGAACACCGCACACCTACTCACGAATACATATATTCTTTTATTCTTCTACTTGTTTCAGGCTTTTGACTTGGACCATGTTGGAGCACCAACTTTTGGTTGATGAAATCGTTCCCTAGACCTCTTTGCAAGTCTGGTATTTGTTCTATCAGTATTTTATGCCGAACCGCTAAGTTGGGGGACGTAGAGACACAAGCGTCGGTTGTCAAGCGATATGAGGAGAGGGACGCACACACGCACCTCACACACAACACACACACACACACACACACCACACACACACATATATATATATATACATATATATATGTGTGTGTGTGTGTTGTTTGTGTGTGTGTGTGTATTAATTTATGCTTATAAAATTTATATATAATATATATATACGCGAGAAAGAAGCAACAAGAATGGATAGGTTTTTAGTACGATCGTTTCATACAAGACAGGTTTTTATAAAGTTGCAAAGATTACAGCAACTTAATCTTTGCAACTTTTAATAAAACCTGTCCTTGTATGAAACGATCGTACTAAAAACCTATCCATTCTTGTTGCTTCTTTCTCGCTTATAATCCCCCACATTACTGTATTGTTAAATCAGTATAGTTTTTTTTTGGTGCATCTAAGTTAGGTACCATATTCAAGTAAATTTTTTAAATTAACTTGAATCTTTATTGCTCTTTAAATATATATATATATATATATTATTATTATCATTATTATTTTTTTTTTTTATAACTATAACTATCAAAAATATTAAAAAGTTTAATATAAGATAAAGAACATACATACATGTACAACGGGCTTTTTTCAGATTCCGTCTAAAATATCCACTGATAAGGCTTTGGTTAGCTCGTGGACGACACATTGCCTAAGACGACAGCTGTCTAAGATGCCACGCAATGGGACTGAACGCGGAACCATGCGGTTGGCGAACAAGCTTCTTACCACACAGCCACGCCTACGCTTCTATTTATAAATACACGCGCGTGCACACACACACACACACACATGTATATCAATTTCTCAAGATATTGTTTCCAAGCAAGGGAACCTTTTTTCTTGCTCTGGATAACGTTAAAGTGTAGGGTAGGTTGAGGAACACTGATTGTCTTGCAGCGTATTTGTGTTGTGTACCTGAATTGCGCAGAGAGAGAGAGAGACTATGTCCCAATGCGTGGTAACCTTGTGAGTGGATGTGGTAGACGGAAACTGGAAGGAGCCCCTCATATATATATATATATACAGACATACATACATATACATGTGTGTGTGTGTGTGTGTCAGTGTGTGTGTGTGTGTGTGTGGTGTGTGTGTGTGTGTGAGTGTGTGGGTTTGTCGCCCTGCCATCGCTTGACAACCGATGCTGGTGTGTTTATGTCCCCGCATTTTAGCGGTTCGGCAAAAGACCCCTATCGAATAAGTACTAGGGCTACAACGAATAGGTCCTGGGGACGTTTTTTCCTCTAACATCTAAGGGGATTCTGCGGCACGGCCGCTATCAAATCATTGAAACAAGAATAAAGGAATAAAAGAATATATATATAATATATATATATATATATATATATATGTACACACACACACAAACATATATATATGTATATATATATATATATATGTATATATATATATATATATATATCTATATATATATATATGTATATATATATATATATAATATATATATATATATATATATATACATAAATATATACATATGCATTTACACATATATACACACACACACATATATATATATATATATATATATATATATATATATATACATGTATCTATCTATCATGCTGTGGCAGCACTTTCAGTAATTGTAGACGAACGAATCACTTCCGGTAGTTATAATTTTCTCAAGACTGCCACCAATGGTCAAGAGGTGGAGGGGCACAAAGAGACATACGCACAAAAATGCATGCGCGCGTCTTCAGTATATGTGTGTGTGTGTGTGTGTGTGTGTTTATGACAAGATTCTTTTCAGAGTCCGCCTCAAAACCCACTCGAAATGCTTTGTTTGGCCAGAGACCACTACAGATGGCACTTGTCCAAGGCGGCACGCAGTTATATATAGACGTCCCTCTGTTAGAAGTGAGTGACCCAGCGACACGCCGTTTAATGAGGAAATCGCCTTCAACAATGGCGATAGGCTTCTAAGGATATTTAATGAATAATTGATTTATAAAACCAATTATTTGTTGCAATGGATATAGTGAATTAAATAGGATTACCGTGTGTGTGTATGGGTGTGTGTATATATGTGTGCATGGATGTGTGTATGCATATTTGTATGAGCGTATGTATGTATGTGTGTGCGCGCGTGTGTTTGTGAATGTTCTTCGTTTGTACCTCCACACATTCGGGGTCGATAAATCAAGTACCAGTTGAACACTGGCGTCAAAATGTAATCGATTTATCCCTGAAATTTCTGACCTGGTGCCAAATTTTGAAAGCATTAAGTTTAACGTCCCTTATGTTTTGGATTCGATTTCTGTTGGCGATAACTTCGTCTACGGTCCTCCGTGCATTGATAATGTAAATACCGATCATGTACTGGATTTAAAATAATCTAATTAACCACCTCTCCACAAAATCCTTCATATAAATATAAGACGGGAAGCTGGTGGAACATTAAACGCTTCGGACAAAATGCTTATTGTTCCTGTTATATTTTCCGAATTCAAACACAGACGAGGTCGCCTTAGCATTTCATCGTTTGCTGGAAGGTAAAATAATTACAGGTGAAACATTGTGACTGATGCAATTGCTTAGCCACCCTCCTAAAAATTACAGGACTTGAGCTTTTAGTAGAAAAAATCATGACTATGCAAGAATCTTAGTTTCTACATTTTTAGTCATCGCTTATATTGTACGTCAGTCATTATTCAAGAACAATCAATCTATGGAAAATCTCGTTTATAATACGACAGTTCAACAAAATGTTGTCTTTCTTTTTGTCTCGTCGTAATCGTTCGAGTGGAAATTTCGATATTGTCAATAAATATGTTGTTATTGTGTATGATTTGTATTTTAATTTGATATTGTTTCGGGGGAAATCAATTTGTTTTGTTATGTATATCAAAGCTATATTGTACTGGATATAAAGTGTAATAGGTTACGTTATAACTGTATTACCTCGAAACATCGTTAGATATAAAATAAAGAGTGTTTATATTCAATTAGAAGCATCTTCTTAATCGATCTGATATGATTTCTAAATAAATGAATATATTTTGTCGTCTAAAATAATTTCGTAAAGAACTAAGTTGGTATGATAAGTGCGGAAAATATCGAACGCCTGTTCGAATTTAAAGATGTGATGTATTCAATAATACAATGTGTGATCGAATTAACCACCAAAATATTGTCAGAGTTACAATATCAATATCTTTAGATATCTATCTATCTGCAGGGGTATACATACACACATTATATATATATATAATATATATATATATATATATATATAATATATATATATATATATATATTCAATAGCGAAATAGCAACAGTTATCGGAGTGCTATTGAAGTAGGAGTTATCGATCACACCTGCTCAATATATGTGTTTTCTTTATTCTCCGGATTTCGCTTCAGAACGACCCCTCAAGCAAATAATTCTTAGCCTGTTTATGCATAGAAATAGCCTGGCGATTATATTTCTCGCAGGTTCAACTCGTGTTTGTGATGTTGAAAAACCACAAAAAATGCCAAGCTATCCATCACTACTGAATTGGATGCCGGGTTTGTTGTCTCGCCCCCCCCCCCATGACCAGTGGGCGTCCTTAAGCGCTATGAAGCAATGAACCCGGCCAACAGGCAAAACACATACACTGAATATGTGCAACCGATGATATGTATATATTTCAAAGAGTATAAAGATCTCCAATTACTAAAATAAACAGCGTATTGACAGCGAGGAATCCTTTCTAGAGAGAGAGGGACTTTTAGATATAGAAAATAAACTTAGATTCTCCCATAAAAAGGAAAGCGTAGAAACAGAAACCAGGGTGGTGGAAAATATAAAAAGAAATCTCCAAGCCTTCTACAAGATCGTGAAAACGTCTGCCTGAGTGCACTACAAGATAGGACCACCATTTGAAGAAGTCGACTCGCTAACTGCACGACCCAAGAGGATGTGTGAAGTATTACATAAGCAATTCCAGAGTATTTTCAACTTTCCAATGGGAAACTAACAAACGGTCGAGACTAAATAGTTCTTGAGCATTACAGACATACACGGGGAAAAGGCAATTATTGATTACATCGACATAAAAGAGGAAGATGTAATATCGGTTATTGATTAGAAACCTCAAACTCAGCAAAAGGCCCAGGTTGATTTCGGTCTTTTCTCCTAAAAACATGCAAAAAAAAAAAAAACGCTCACGCAAAACTAGTGCAGGTAATTTTTCAGAGTTTCCTTGCTTGTGGAAAAAGTGTATCGTATGCCCTATTCATAAAGGAAGAAGCGGCGCAGATTCTAAAAATTACAACCTATCTCTGTCACTTCACGTGTTAGCAAGGTCAAGGAAGGCGATATCAGGCAACTGATCATGTTCCTGGAAGAGAATAACTTGCTCACAAACACAAAACACAGAAGCCTCACGCAGCTTCTACAATATTATGGTTCGATTCTGAAACAATGGTTCGACCACTCAAACGTGTACGTCAGAATCTCGACTTTGCTACGTGATTTTGGTATCAATGGAAAACTGGGAGAGTGACTGCAAAACTTTTTAAAGGATAGAAGTAACGCAGTTGCAGACAGTGGTGTTCCCTCTAGGGAGACATCAATCAGCAGCGGAATTCCTCAGAGGACTGTACGGAGACCACTACTGTTTGTAGTGACTCTCTCAGTTGTGCTGTCAGTCGTACGGTCAGCCACAGTCACCAGCTACGGTGACGATACTGAAGTATCTCAGGTGGTCGCAAACCTTCATGATGTAGTAAAACAGCAATGACCAGCAAGCAATATAGAAATGGGCTGATGAAAATAACAATTTCAATGCTGATAAGTTTCAAGAACTTTTCTATCGCCCCACAAACAGATAACAACCGGAATACATAGGACATGGGGACAGTGTACACCACTTAATTACTGTGCGCTTGTATTATCTTTGTCTGATTTAGATTTGTAACTCTGTTCGTACTCTCGCACACAATCAGATTTGATAATCGGTCTTACCATTATAGGCGAGCTGGCAGAAACTTTAGCACGCCAGGCGAAATGCTTAGCGGTATTTCATCTGCGTTACGTTGTGAGTTCAAATTCGGTGGAGGTCGACTTTGCCTTTCATCCTTTCAGGGCTGAAAAATTAAGTACCAGTTACGCACTGGGGTCGATATAATCGACTTAATACCTATGTCTGTCCTTGTTTGTCCGCTCTGTGTTTAGCCCCTTGTGGGTAGTAAAGACATAGGTCTTACGATTATAGAGTAATCATATGCAGGCTGGATATCAAGAACGAAGCTTTTCTATGAGTGCTTCATATTTATCTAGTGCTTATTTGGGATATATAGATCAAGGTCTTTGGAAGATATACGCGTTCTAAATTTCACTGTTTTACAAATACACCGAAATCTCAATATCTTCTATCGGTGCTGCGTGATTTAAAAAAAAAAGTTATTAGAAAATATAATGTGACATTAAATAAATAAGAAAAAGAAAAAGAATCATACAATAAATTATGTATTTACAACATCTAATCATTCACTCGGGTGAATACAAGGTAGAGACCAAAAAAGAAATATTCTATTAAGCTGTCATATATTTTAAACGAGATTTGTCAAGATAGATGTTTGTGTGAGTGTGTGTGTTTTTGTTGTGTGCTTGTATATATATACATATATATATATATAATAGATATATATATATATATATATATATAATATATATATATATATATAGATATATATATACTATATATATATTATATATATATATATGTATATTACATATATATATATATATAATATATATACATATATGTATATATATATATATATATATATATATATATACATACATATATATATATATATATATACACATATATATATAATATATACACACACGCACACACACACACACACACCACACACACACACACACACATATATATATATATATATGTATATATATATCTATATATATATATATATATAATATATATATATATATATGCATATATATATATTTGACGAATGGAGTGTCTATTATAATTTGCTTTATAATAATTTTCTTTCTTGATATGGACACAAGAATGAACGTAGTTAAGTGTTTCACCTCGGAAGAGACTGGTAGAATTTTTGATGATGTTATGCAGCAGTAGAGGTTTATGTCTTCTGCGATACATAAACTTTATTTGACCAAAACGTATTCTCCAAAATTCGATAGTTCATGTCGTGGTGAAATGTTTCCTTGGTTCAGAGATTTTGAAAGTGATGTCATCAGAAATCTATTGCTTCTGGTAAGGGAAACTTTGGATTCATTGTTGAAGACGAGAACCGGAACTAAACAACCACTTCGCTTCAAGCCTTCAAGGACTGAAAAACGGTAAGAGTAAACGATAATGTTCGATCTCAGTAACGGTTGAAATGGTAGAACAGGTCGATGCCAGAATCACTGACTGAAAACCGAATGGTTCTAAAGATGAAACCGAGTCGCCGGTGGCCCGTTGCAGTTCCATTACCTCACTTGTTCTGTCTTATTCCGCGTGTTATAGGTCATTCCGCCAGATAACTTCATGGGTTGCCAATATACTACGGTCAACGAATGAATTATCTTCTCGTACCATTATCTGAAAACAACTTTATTACATTCGTTCAGCTTATGCTCCACGCCTCGAAACAAACGAATTCTACCAGTAACATTCATGGGTTAATATCAAATAATGATTTCGAGATATTTCGAATTTAACAGATTTAAACCACGAAAATCCGCGCAGGACTTAGCAATGTCCCAAATGAATTATTGAAACAGTGGGGACTGCCTCTCTAAATCAAGCCTCTAGCCCTGATCCTGAAAGTATTGGAAGAATACCAAGTCCGAAATAAACTTTAAAATTTAGTTATTACCATCATCTTCAAAAAATGAGATCGAAATTGTTACCAAAATTAAAATATCTTTTCCGTGCATCGAAGGAAAAAAATTGCATGAATCCTGATGAACCATCTCCATATTATTGCAGTGACATTCTTTCTGACTCAATGAGAATTCCCTGCTTCTGTGATGCAATCGACATGATTTTCTCTACGACAGAATCCATTCTACAAAATGGAAATGTCTGTTGTTTAGTAAAGCAAGAGACATCATTTGGAATTTCTCAACGTTTTGATTACTCTCCCGACTTCACCTCACAGGATCAAGAACTGATCGGGAGCATGTCGGGTTACGCTTTTCGTTAAAATAAAATTTCTGAACAGTTTTCGGGTTCCATATCGATTGAACTTACGTTCTTCTCTTTACACTTGTTTGCGATGCTTTTCAAATTTTCACCAGACAATATAGGAGTTGACCTCAAATGCCGTTTTTATGGCGGATTATTTAAAATCGCCATCAAATTATCATCATGCAACGAATATCAGAACTTTGATAACGCGACTCTCTGTCACACAATATTAAAAACTGAAATTTGTCAACAACTTCATCGCAACAGAATGAATTATCGTTTCGACTCCACATTGAATTTCAAGACTACTATCCTAGTTCAACTTCATCCGGAACTACTGTCCCTCATTTCGATATTACTTTCTCTAATATATTTCTCGAACTAGTTGAGCATTTGCTAAAACGAATCTTTAAAAACAAAAAAATAAAATTAATCATAAAAACGAAGCCGAATTTCTATTTTTATACGGTTGTGAAACAGGGATATTTTATCGCTGGAACTCAAAAATAAAAACTGGAGTTTTCTAATCCACAAATGTTCCGCTCCATATCAACATACATTAAATGGAAGGGCCACATAACCTGTGACGATGTCAAGAGAAGCGCCCCAGTCTTTGTATAGGTATCTGGTCTGGAGAAGGAAACATCTGCAATTTTTTTTCATCAAATCATTTACACATGTTGAGTATTTCTTAATATAGGGCAAATATATACAAATGTACACATTGTTTAAATTATGGGATTGACATTTTACAACGCCTTACTTCATTTTTAAAAAATATTTGAGGCTCAGGCAATACTCGGTATTATAGGCGGCGAAAGGCGGCGAGCTGGCAGAAACGTTAGCACGCCGGATGAAATACTTAGGGGTATTCCGTCTGCCGCTACGTTCTGAGTTCAAATTCCGCCGAGGTCGACTTTGCCTTTAATCCTTTCGGGGTCGATAAATTAAGTATCAGTTACGCACTGGGGTCGATGTAATCGACTTAATCCGTGTGTCTGTCCTTGTTTGTCCTCTCTGTGTGTTTAGCCCCTTGTGGGTAGTAAAGAAATAGGTATTATGTGCTGCACGCTATGGCTGGTTGAAGCTGAGAAAGGGGAAAGACTCAATGAAAAGTTCCACGATGGAATAAATGTATGTATCGACGTGGCTAGAAATCTATATGAAGTCCTGCAACAAGAAGCTACATCAGTGCAAGAAATTTATGTCATTATCAAAACCATAAAGCCATTTCCGTGCTGCTTTAAGACAAACCGGTCCATGGCATTACTCGAAATCAAGTTGCAGCCATCATAAACTTCATTTATGTAAATGTGAATATTGAAAGATAAAGGGGTCGTGTATGTATGCATATGTGTGTACATGTATGTCTGTGTATGTGTGTGAACGCTTGTGTTTGTGTGTTTGAAATTTCTTGGACGGGGGAAATTCATCTACTCATGCTAATCTGCGATAAGCTAAATTCATAATTCTCTGATAAAAATTAATTCTTAAATATCAAACCAAATTGTTATGCGCTGTGTATACAGATGTTGTACAATATTTAATTTTCGTTACGCAAATTGAATTAATGCCAAATTCAAATAAAGAATTACCGCTGGTAGATTCTTATCGAACACAACGATGCAAAATCGGATAGCTTACTCAATGTGACCATATTCCATCATATTAATCATATTAATTTCATTACTGAGTGTTACAGAACTGATTACAACTTCTCAAATCTGGCAGCAATTATCTTAGAAGCTTATCAATATCCCTCCACATTTAAACATCAAACTCCTATCTTCTCTCATGTTAACGTAATTCCAGATCACACTTTATCATTGAAAATATAACTAAGTTATTTGAACTTTATATCAATGTCACTGTGGCTAAGTCAATTTCCTTTCATGCCGAAACAAGATTTAGTATTACTTGTCAAAACCAGCCAGAGATTTGTAATGTATATTTCTCGCCGAATATAATATATCTATTTATTAGGCGTAGTAACGAAACTACCAAAATTACTATTCTTAATTCTCATACAAGTCTTTCAATCTTGCAAACTTTTCCTAGCCTTTCATCCTTATATCTTGTTGCCAGTGATTATTTCGAACATAAATCTATTAAGTGAATGCTAGTTATTGATTTTAATCGTTAACAGTCGACTACGTCACAGCTTCTCAATGTGTATACAAGAAAACAAAGATGGGAACTTCATCAATAGGATTTAGTGAGAATTATTTATGTGTTCATACCGTTTATACATTGTAGTTAGATTTATATGATCTATTTATACACACTGATGGTTTACTATAGCGTCGGAAATGTATCGACTGCTATTTCCAGTAAACGTTAGTGCTTTGTCGTACCACTAGTCTATATTTATACTTCTACCTTTACGGTGCTTTATTTTACTGGAAAGTAATACATTTATATTGCAAAATTTTACTTTTCATTGAAATTCTTTTCACTGTTATCGGTCAGTTGACGGCTAAGCGTTCAGGCGAGTATACTGGCATTGATGTAGCAACATTTGAAATATTGTCCAGGTAAATCGAGCTGATGAAGACGGATCAATTTTACGTTTACAAACATATTTGACGAGTCCGAAACTTAGGTACTGGATTATCCGATTCTGGGTTGGCCATTTATCTAATGTTATTTATATGATGTTATTTATATAATGTTATTCCTAGAAGGTAAGACAATTTTTTTATGCGTGTTGCCCTCACACGTCTTTGCCAGTATATACACGTTGAAGCTGTACCATAGCGTCGTAAATGTATCGACTTCAATTTCCAGTAAACATTGGTGCCTTGTCGTACCACTACACACACTCTCTCTCCCCCTCTACACATATATATATATATATTAAGGTCAAGGAAGTAATAATGAAGGCAATGATAATAATAATAATATTAACAACAACAACAACAATAATAATAATAATAATAATAATAATAATAATAATAATAATAATAATAATAATAATAATAATAATAATAATGATAATAATAATAAACACCTGTTCACTGATAGACATTGCGGTCTCTTCTGACCAAAATATTATCCCCAAAGGAGGGGAAAAATTATCGAAGTGCAAAGACCTCGGAATTGAAGTACTTCAGATATGGGGCATGAAAATGAAAACAATACCAATAATAATTGGAACATTAGGCATGATAAAAAAAAAACTATGAACAAAAATGTAGAAGCTATGACTGGATCCGCAACACTACACATTATCTAAAAAAATAGTCCTGCTAGGAACAGCCCACATTCTACGCAAGACACTATCAATTCAATAACAACACATAAAAAAGAAATATCTCCCAACACAAGACACTTTATACAGCACCTATCTAATGAAATAAAATAGCACCAGCAGACCGGAAACCCAACACATTATACACAACACAACGCAAGCACACACAACACAGAAAACTAATACAATAAAAGACTGCACCACACCTCAAACAAAAAAGAAACTGACGTAATGCAATACTGGAAAGATTTTGCACATTCCTAACAACAAAAAAGAACTAGAAGAAGAAGAATCATAGAAGAAATAATAACGAGGAAAGAACTCGAAAAAGAAACAGCATGGAAAGAGGAAAAGTTTAGTCAGGCAAAAAATCTGTCAAATATACCCTGCTGTATACAACCGTTTCTTATAGACTGCATCGAAAAAATTGTAGCTTGGATGATAAAATGAAGGACAGGGCTGATACAGAAGAGCAAAACAATAGAAACAGAGGGAATCAGTAAGCCTAGACCTATTAAAATGGGAGTTGCTGGTGTGCTGTATATAATTAGAGCACTTAAGATGGTATGAGTATGAAAAAGGAATTTAGGATTTGGATACAGCGATTACAGTAAGGCTTACGACAATGTCCCACACAATTGGTTCCTGGTGTGCCTAGTGTGCACGCGGAGTCAATAAGAAGATAATCAGCTATTTTGAGAAAACAACCAGTGTGTGAATTAAAACTGACGAGTGTTAATGAATCGGTGGGAAATATGATTATAGGCTGGATGATGCTTTTCCTGCAGAAAATTGTGGCGCGTTTTTGTAAAGTTTGGAATTCGGTGTCTAAATGACTTCGAATTTATATCTGATTTTGCTCCATTGAGTATTTAACAAATGTGGAGATTTCATTTGAAATTAAAACAAATTTTGTCCTGAAAGTTTGAAGTGTTAGCTTATTCAACCAGCCTCCCTGGATGCTGATAATCCTCTTAAAATGATAACAATAAAATACAGAACGACTTCTTTGAAAGTAACAAAATTCACCAACAGCGTACGAGCTTTGAGAAGAGGACATCCCTTTGCAAACACAATAATAAATATATTAGTTATTATATACTCCAGAATTTATATACTACAGAATTATCCTACATTCCGATGAACTGCATTCCTCATTGGAACATATTTATACTATATTTTCACGCATGTTTCTACCAAAGAATAAAATTTGTGATACTGAAAAGCATCATGTTTTTCAAATAACCATGAAGGGGTTGAGAACTGCTTTAAAATAAAAAAAAATAATTTATGAAAAAAAGTAACTTTACATAGTGATGTTTTATTTGAAACTAGAATCAAAATTTCAGAAGGAAAAAAAATACATTTAAAATTGACTTAATAATAAATTTTATGAGTTTTTCTTAACTTAAATTAGGAAATAGTTCGGATTCTACTTTCAGATATTTTGCACGTGATATTCGTTTTCCGAAAATATAAGTATCAATTACAAATTTCCAGTCGAAAAAAAAAAGACCAATATTGAAAGTAAATTCCAATCACATTTTCTTTCCGTGTAGAAAAAAAATATTGATTAAGATGTTAATACGAGACGAAAAACGTTATTTGAGCTGTGTGCAGAGCATACATGGACAGATATATGCACATAATATATACACACACACACACATATACATTTAATTGTGTAAATATATATATATATGATATGCATATATGTACATATCTATCAGTCACATGTATATAATATTAGTGAGTAGGAAGAGAGATGGAAAAAAGCGGAGAAGCATGGCAAAACAATAAATTATCTGCCGCAGTTAGGTATTTCATATCTTCATGTTCTGGTTTCAAATCGCACCGGAGACAATGACTTGAAAACCCGTCCAAAATTTACCAAGAGATTTAATCCCACAAAAACAATGTAACCTTTAAGCTTTCAGTGAACTTTAGAGTAAAGAATCAGCGAAACACTGCACATTTTAAGGTTATCCCCACAGATATCTCTATAGAGGTCCCATTTATTCCAGGCACCCTGATCTTATTCTTTCCTCCTCCTTCTCCTGGGTCCGCATTTCTGACTGGATCATGGTTTTCCGCTCCTTGCTGTCCGCCTGCCTCCGTTGTTGGAAATGAGAACCCAAACCTTGCCGACCTCTGCATGTAAATCCTTATAATGTCGCATAATTCAAGCATTCTTTCAGCCTGTGCCACTGTGGTGCTAGCTACGCACTTTCGCCCGGACCTTGTTGCAATACTTGCATGCCTGACAAGTTCATCTGTGGAATCCCTGTAGAACATTACACCTCTACGTTTCACAATATATAAAATGAAATTTTAGATCCTGGCATCTAGGTGTAGGACATTAGTGATCTTCGAGCAGTGTACAGTAGGCAGGAAAAAATTTTCAGGAACAATAATGGTTTATTGACGTAGAAGGTTGTAAGTTTTTCCCATATCGATGTTCGATTAGCTGGAAAAACTTTTTATAGTTCAGAGTTATCATCTAGAGTAGCTATAAATGCGAATGAAAATCCAAATTGAGCAAATGGAGCAGGTTAACTCAGGTATCTTCGGCCTGATGAGTAGCTAGTGAAATACCCCTCACTGAGTAATTGTCACTTGCAAGGTTCTGCTAGTACGGAAACATATGTAGCCTTGATTTTACCAGCTCCATTCCCTTGTGTGTGTTGTGGTGTGTGTGTAGGTATTTTCTCCTGTACTTATCGCTTGTGTGTTTACGTATTTTGCGCTCGTCAGTGATGTCCTGTATACAACGTTTATCTTTTATCTTATTCATTTATAATCGAAGCTACAGAGCCTTGACCATAGTAAGTTCTTACATCTATATCTATTTTCTGCGACTACACACTGTTTTCTTTCTTTCTCTTTATCCCAATATAAACTTCTTTGCTTCCCCTATCTATCTTTCTTCCACTCCCTGGTTATCTGTCGTTCTTTCTCTCTTCTCACTCTTTCTGTTTCTTTCCCTCATCCTCTCTCTTGTCCTCTGCCTCTATTATTCACGCCTGAGTGACTACAGGTCCTTTCTCTTGCCCGTGTCTTTTCTCGACTAGACGTTCCCAGGCTAGATGTTATTTTTCCCCTCGGGTCTCGATATTTTTCTTCTACTAATTTCTTGTTTTATAATTATTCTATTCTACCACTTTCTTCTCTTTTAATTAATCTATTTACTTGAATAAATTTCTCCCAGGCGTTACCTATTACAATTCCTCTTAGCCTTTCATTGATTGTTTACTCTCCCTCCGTCCACTTTGTCGTTGTTTGTTCGTTCGAAGCTCAAACACTCCATGAATTTTATATTTTAAAATTTTCTGGATGCCGCTGTCTTATGAAGTTTCCCTATATTGTTGTTAAAAGCACGAAATCGGAGTGATAAACAGTCCGACAACTGATGAGGATTTATCTTCGTTTGGTACTTTGTCCTGTACTTTATCTCTCGTGTGTTTACGCACTTTTCACTCGCTGGTTATGTACTGTATACAATGTGTTTTTTTTTTATTATATACTAGCAGTATCGCCCGGCGTTGCACGGGTTTGTAAGGGAAATAACTGTATAAGCATTTTTAGAGCGTTATAGCCAAAAAAATAGAAAAAAAATGCATTAAAAATGGGAAAAAATTTATGGTAAATTTTTTTTAAATCGTTGACTCATCGTAGACATTTTTAGAGAGTTACTTCCCTTATATAATAGCGAAAACATGCATTAAAATGGAAAAAATTATGGTAATTTTTTTTTTAATCTTAGACTCATCGTAGACGCGCGCTAATACCCAGAAGGGCTCGATATGAATCACGACTATAAGATACCCGGTTTTGGTTAAACTGCACCGCAAAATGTGGGAGTAGTTAGGAATCTAAATCATAGGAGACAGACACTCACACAACTTCA
>NW_021832271.1:0-7500 GCF_006345805.1 Octopus sinensis | reverse complement strand
GCCTTAAACTATTAGGTGAGAAATAAAACTACACCTGTAAGTTGCATGCAGCATTTGTCTCAACTGGTTACCTTTAGTGTTTAGCTCGATGTTTACAGGTAGAGAACTACTTATTCATATACATCTTAAACAATAAACTTTTGTAATGTTGAAGCATAAATCTAAGTAGTGAGTTGAGTAAACCAAGAATAATAAAATTTATCAACAATTCGAGATTAGATGCTGGAACTAAATAAATCTATTATCCCAGCGTAGGACATATTTATTTGCATGCATATATAGTTACGTTTCATTAAGCATTTCCTAAGGGATTAAGAAATCCTCTCATCCCAGATACAAACACACACACACACACACACACACACACATATATATATGTATTTATATATAAATGGAACAGAAACGCAACAGAGGACATTAAAATGTTCATGCTCACCTATATAGCACTCATCCCAGATACAAACACACACACACACACACACACACACACATGTTCTCTCTCTCACTTTCTCCCCATCCATCCCCCTCTTGTACTGTCTTATATTCCTCCCCACCACTACAAAACTCTATAAAATGGTAAACACTTCTCACACAGGAACTTAGTTTGATTTGAAAACCCCACTAGAATGGGAGAAAGCGCTATTGATCTAAGTGATATGATATATATAAAAAATGTAATATATTAATAAATATCTGTAAATATAAACCATCCGATCTTCTGATTACCTCATTTCTTCTAATATATATATATATATATATAATATATATATATATATATATATATATATATATATATATATATATATATATTTACACTGAACGAATGCACTGATGAAGCCACGGACATTTGAATTATGTAAGTAATTCTTTTGTTAAAGGCCGAAACCGAGGTATGCATTTAATTCTGTTTTTTATATAAATTTTCATCTGTCCTGCCCGCCAAATTTGATTCTGGTGTTCGCTGAATTTTTCCTCTAGAGAATTTCCTTTGTAGTTTGATCGTTGATGATCTATTTCTAGCATACGGCCGACTACCTAGCAGTCTCGCCCTGCCAATATACACATATATTAGAATTTTCTCTGACTTCTCAGATTTTTTGTATGCTAGACTACTGGTTTTAAATTGATATTAAAATTAATATTAATTTATCTCCCTCATTATTTAAATATATATATATATATATATATATATATATATATATATATATATATATGATACAAGTTCGAACCCCACTATCTCGCAAAATTTGAGCAGCAAGTTGCTTACTTCTCCTCCCATAGCCTCTGATGGACCCAGTTCACTGAGGAAACCTTCGTAGACTGAAACTCTGCTCTGGCCACTGGGAATACTGTGGTTTTATATTGGCTGGTCAAACTTGTCCCAGAGTTAATGCTTTCCGTTGTGAATTCCTATGTGTTAAGCATTATACCTCTTGGACTCACCAGTATAATATGAGTTGTATTTTCCGCTCTATTTTTCCGATTGTCATTCCGAAATATCCATCAAAATGTTTTTATCATCGACCACCCCCGATCCCATTTGAACTTAAAATTTAGTAGATTAAAATGTTTTTATGATATTTTATTTATTTACTTATTGTCTTGAGGAAAGGGCACAGCACAAGGTATTTTCAGGCCCTCCAACACCGTTGAGTTAGATGTTATTAATGTTCCGTTTAAGCTGTTGTAGATCAACGCTTACAGGAAAGACACGGGTGAGGAGAGGACACGAAGCCGGGCGGGAAAGGAGATGATGCTTTGGATAGGAGGAATAAGGAAGAGATAATTGGTGCACAACAAGGTGGTTGAATTCACCAACAGACAAAAGGTCGGAAGACGACAGGGTTGTGGGTGCTTGAGTGATCGAGACATGACACCATCCACCTTCGAGAATTGGCGGTCATTAACGGTAAGTGTGATAAGAAAGAGAAAAGTAATAGCACATCTATAGAGCAGAAGTTGTTGCGAGTCTGTTAGTGACTGGACTCTAGTTTAGGAATTCTTGTTTAGTGAAGGTTTCATATGAGAGCGGGATGCAATTGTTGGACTCCTTTGATCCACGTAGTGATTCGTCAGCTGTAAATGGTTGAAATATTCTCTGATATTGAAGAGAAGGCCTGGTCTTTGTGATGTGGTCACTGATATGTCGCTAGGAGTGCTCCACGGTATTAATGGAGCCCAGGACCAGAGATGACTTTAATGGCTCTAGCTGAGTGTCACTCCTATTCAGTGAGAGAGAGAAAGAGAAAGTGATGGTGATCCAAATTTATTTTATTGAATTTTCAAAAGCATCATTAGGTTAGTTGCAAATGTATATATATATGTTGTATGTATGTATGTATGTATGTATGTATGCATGTATGTATGTATGTATGCATGTATGCATGTATGTATGTATGTATGTATGTATGTATGTATGTATGTATATGCATGTATGTATGTATGCATGTATGCATGCATGCATGTATGTATGTATGTATGTATGTATGCATGTATGTATGTATGTATGTATGTATGTATGCATGTATGCATGTTTGTATGTATGTATGTATGTATGTATGTATGGTATGTATGTATGCATGTATGTATGTATGTATCATCTATGTATGTATGTATGTATGTATGTATGTATGTATGTATGTGTTTGTGTATGTATGTATGTATGCATGTATGTATGTATGCATGTATGTATGTATGTATGCATGTATGTATGTATGTATGCATGTATGTATGTATGCGTGCGTGTATGTATGTATGTTTGTATGCATGTATGCATGTATGAATGTATGTATGCATGTATGAATGTATGTATGTATGTATGCATCTATGTATGTATGTATGTATGTATGTATGTGTTTGTGTATGTATGTATGTATGTATGCGTGTATGTACGTATGTATGTATGTGTGTGTGTATGTATGTATGTATGTATGTATGTATGCGTGTATGTACGTATGTATGTATGTATGTGTGTATGTAAGTATGTATGTATGTATGCATGTATGTATGTATGTATGCATGTATGTATGTATGTATGTATGAATGTATGTATGTATGTATGTATGTATGTATGTATGTATGTATGTATGTATGTATGTGCAAATATTTGGGGTCAGAGCATATGGAGAGCCGTACGTTTTGTTTCATGAATGTAAAATTCAAAGAAATAACACGAGGACATTTTGAAGTAAATATAAAAGTACTTTGTTGTTGTTAGATAAGAGAAGAGAACATTTTGCTGGTAAAATACCAAAATTGTTATGGCTCCACTAGAGAATGATCTCAGAGTCTGTGTTGATGGAATCACAGCAAGTTTAGCATATTATTCATTCGGTTGCAAATTGAATATACATATCGGATGGGAGTTAGTAAGGTTAGAAAGGAAGGAAGTTGTCGGATTGTCCGTATAAGATTCACTCGTTAACTACACGGCACGATATCATATGTATGTAAGTGTGTGTGCGTGTGTACATGTGTGTGTGCGTGCGTGTGCGTTTGTACTTATATGTGACCTAGAGAATTTAGAGAATTGCAGAAAAAAGATATGAAAATATTTTCTTGCAGCATTTTATTAATTTATTTTTGTAAGAAACTAAAAACTAGCTTCATTTGCAATGTTGTGAAATTTTAAAACTTGTTAAATTGTCATTTTTGTTGTCAGCTAGCGTGATTAATTAGTCTAATAACTGTCATATTCGTCAGATAATATCAAATAGTTCTTAAATTGCTAATTGCCATAAAGCTTTCATATTTTCAAATTACCCTAAGTTTTCATATAATCAAACGGTTTTATTGTTATAATTATTTATTTGAAAATCATCAATTATATAAACTAAGGCAATTTCTGACAACTCTCAGAGCAAACGTAGTTTTCTGGCATGAATTGACAGTTTCGTGCAAACAATAGTGTGATCAAGTCTGTGAGAAAACGCCTTCCAAATACCAGAATCGGTTGCAGAAATACAGAGAGAAGAGATAGCAGGCATTGCGATTTCCAACCGAAGCTGATTGAACCAAATCAATATGGAGAAAACAACCATCGCACGAAGCGGAACAAAAGAGAAACTGAGAAGAAACGGTCTCTTGTTGGATACGGAGGAAGAGAGACACGAATGAAAATGGAAACATTTTGTAGATGATGAGCAGTGGTTTGGCCACCACTACAGACCAGCCAACGGGAGTGGGTTACGATACAGAGTTGAAACAACCAATGATCCATGGATATCGTCTGATTACCTCAGCTTCTCTTGCTCAATGCTATTATCACCAAAGGTGGATGTAGATAAAACACATTTTCGACGCTGCAAATATCGTCATATCATATTGTATATATATATAGTCTTTTGCTCTTTTACTTCTTTCAGTCATTTTTTTACGGCGGCCTTCCTGGAGCACCACCTTTAGACAAACAAATCTCCCCTGGATTTATTCTTTCCAAACATAGTACTTATTCTATCTATCTCTTTCACCGAACCCCTTCGGTTACGGGGATGTACACACACCAACATTGGTTTCAAGGCGATCGTGGCAGGAGGACAAAAATACAGACAGACAGACACAAACACACACACACACGCACACACACACACACACACACAATATATATATATATATATATATATACATATATATATGGTGTGTGTGTGTGTGTATATATATATATATATGACGGATCTCTTTCATTTCCGTCAACAAATTTCACTCAGGAGTCTTTGGTCGGCCCGAGGCTATAGACACTAGCCCAAGGTGGCACGCACTGGGAGAGAACCCGGAATCATGCGGTTGGGAAGCAAGCTCCTTACCACGCACCCACCCCTGCACTAATATATATATATAATATATATATATATATATATATATATATATATATATGTATGCATGTATATATAATATGTATGTATATATATGTGTCTATTTCTGCACATGCATATATATAGTATATGTATGCATATATAAAATAAATATAAGAGAGTGGTCACTATATGGCTCACTCTAGCACCAGTTAATCCAAAAGGTTTCAACCACAAAAATACATGTTTCCCATGAAAGTCAGTACGATTGTTAGCTCACACGGAACAGGGCAAATAAAAAATAACAAAAATACAGATATTTTGGGACAATTGTTTCGCTATTAGTATCTAAGGCCACTTGGTGTTGAATAGATATACTATTAAATTAGTATCTAATTCTCTCACCCTTATTAATTATTATATAGCTTATGCTGCATTTATTTAATGCAGTATTTGTTTTCCGTGAAAGTTTGGCGCGCTGTTAGTTGGGGGCATTTGAATTATAACGTCGGATGTAATCAATTGAACCACACGCGTATTTATCGTTATGGTAAAATCTGGCGTGTGATTGAGTGGATTTCATCCGATAGTTTTGGCTGACGAGCTACAAGTGGATTTTTTTGTAAGTAAAATTACATTTAATTCATTAATAGCGAAACAATTGTCCCAAAATAATCTGTATTTTTGTTATTTTTTATTTGCCCTGTCCGTGTGAGCTAACAATCGTACTGACTTTCATGGGAAACATGTATTTTGTGTGGTTTGAAACCTTTTGGATTAACTGGTGCTAGAGTGAGCCATATAGTGACCACTCTCTTATATTTATTTTGTAAAAATATTATAATATATTATAAAATATTATAATAATCCAGGTTTCTCTCGAAGCACTAGGCACTTGGTGTTGAATAGATATACTATAAATTAGTATCTAATTCTCTCACCCGTATTAATTAATTATAATGTATGCATATATATATATTATATATATTATATATATCTAATATATATATATAGAGAGAGAGAGAGAGAGAGAGAGAGAGAGAGAGAGAGAGATGTGTGTGTTGTATGTATGTATATGTATATATCACATAACCAGGTATCTTCAAATATTGTGATAATATATTTTACGGTAGAATAGGAAAATTTTGTGATGACTCATAAGACAATCATTTTCATGAATAAGAATATTTTCTTTACATTCAATCTCAATTTTCGATTAACCTATCATGTATTTACATCTACATGTATATATGTATGTGTGAGCGCGCTTTTGTATGTGTGTGTGTGTCTCTGTATTTGTGCATATACATATACATACATATATATATATATGTATGTATGTGCATAGATAAGGAGACAGATTGATAGAGAGAGAGAAAGATGGAGACAGGTATCTCTTTATTCTCTCCCTTTTAAGCGGATCATTGTAGCCTGTCCAATAAGTTTGCTTTGAATCAACTGCAGCATTCGTTTGAATATACCATAGAATCAAATTCAAAAGTATATTATTTCGTAAAGCAACTCATTGCATTTGTTGAGCGAAATTTCAAGTAGAATTTCTTGGGAATTCATAACGCATCCACATTTTATATAAAACTTACTACGGTTAACTTCGTTTTCAAATTGCTTTCATTTTGAATATAATGACATATTATGAACTTACTGTAACGTCGACAAATCTTAGATTCAGAAAGAAAAGTGTCTTCCGTACGATTGATACTTGAATGTTCATTCTTAGCGTGTAACCACAGTAACGGTAAGTTCTTTCAATGAATGTTGTAAAAATATTTTCGTGTACTTGCTACGCAAAATTAATTTATGCGTTCGTGCACAATGTGAAAGGAATTACACCAGAGTAGGAATAGGTTATGGTAATTACATGCATTTCAATATTTGATATCGCAATATTTGATATAAGACAAAAATGTGGAGGCGCAATGGCCCAGTGGTTAGGGCAGCGGACTCGCGGCCGTAGGATCGCGGTTTCGATTCCCAGACCGGGCGTTGTGAGTGTTTATTGAGCGAAAACACCTAAAAGCTCCACGAGGCTCCGGTAGTGGGTGGTGATCCCTGCTGCACGCTTTCGCCACTCTTTCTCCCACTCTTTCTTCTGTTGGCCTGCTCGCTTATTCGAAGGCTAAAACAATGCGAACGCACTGTGACCAGCGATGTGTAACTACATATGATGGACTGGTCGGTCACGTGATCACGTGATAAGACAAATATGACATGCACAATACGATGATACCTGGCCTGATATTTTGATAATTGCAAAGGGTAAAAAAATGGTTAGCATTATTTCATCCCTCTTTACGTTTTGAGTTCAAATTCTGTTGAGGTTGATGCAATACGGGGTCAATAAAATAAGTACCAGTTGAGCACTGTGGTCGATATAAGCAATAAGGTGATTTACAATGAATCAAAATATTAAAGAACTATACTGTTGTGTCTGGGGAGAGTCATTCTCTTTTAGTTCCTTATAATTTAACACACTCGCCAGTAAAATTTCCACTTATTTCTTTTTTATTTTTCTAATATTTCGTTGCGTCTTCCACTAAAAGAATATGACTCACCCCAGTCAAAACAGTATATGCTTCAGCACACGAACGCACATAAAGAATCTTGCAGACCAAATTCAAAGACGAAATAACAATAATAATGTGAAATATAAAATTAAGTAAATTAAACAAATATTACGTTATATTCTGAT
>NW_021832270.1:55000-73909 GCF_006345805.1 Octopus sinensis | reverse complement strand
ATCGCCGTAAACATTGTAGAAATTCGGCAAAGAAATGAATTTTCAGGATGTAGCCTGGAGGGTTTTTTCGTATTAATCGTTTGGACTTTGTGAACACATACCAATTGTTTTCATAACATTTTTAACACTGAATTAAATGTGATCATTTTGCAAAGCCAGGCAATACTGCTAGTATATATATATATATATATATATAATCTTTCTCCATTTTCTGATTATTTGTAGCACCGCCTTGACTGGCTTCCATGCCGGTGGCACGTAAAAAGCACCAACCAATCGTGGCCGTTGTCAATCACCCCTGGTACCTGTGTCGGTGGCACATAAAAAGCACCCACTACACTCACGGAGTGGTTGGTGTTAGGAAGGGCATCCAGCTGTAGAAACACTACCAGATCAGACTGGCGCCTGGTGCAGCCTCCTGGCTTCCCAGACCCCAGTCGAACTGTCCAACCCATGCTAGCATGGAAAACGGACATTAATCAATGATGATGAAATATATTTATACACACAAATATATATAAAGTAATGATTTTAAAACATGCGTGCACAAGCGCACACACACACATATACATACACACATAATAAACATGCCAATATTTTCTAAGTATTCCAAACGTATTTATGTCTTGTAATTTTAATTTTGTTTGTCAAATGAAATAATTGTAGGTGAATATATCAATTAATTAATAAATTTGTTTCCATTAGATCTCTAAGTTTTCTAACTCAATAATAATGTGTGTGTATGTGTATATATATATATATATATAATATATATATATATATATATAATATACATATGTGTGCGTATGTATGTGTGTGTGCATATATATGTGTGTGTGTGTGTATATATACTCTCCATGCAGAGTTTGACTATCTCCTGCACCAACACCTTAGAACCATCATGATATCTGATGTGGCTTTTTAAACCAGACAATATTTTGCAAAGACACCCAAATAGATTACATATCCAATTTGGGCAACCAAGAGCTGCAGTTAAGTTCCGATCTTTGTGGTTCTTAAAATGTCTTTTATGGCCTCCATTAGATTTGCAGACCTTCAGGCATACATTGTACATAGAAAGCTGTGCACAGACATATAGGCAAAATATATATATATGTGATGAGTAGCTTGCTTACCAACCACATGGTTCCAGATTCAGTCCCACTGCGTGGCACCTTGGACAAGTGTCTTCTACTATAGCCTCAGACAAACCAAAGCCTTGTGAGTGAATTTGGTAGACGGAAACTGAAAGAAGCCTGTCACATCTATCTATCTATATATATATATATATATATATTTGTGTGTCTGTGTTTGTCACCCGCAACATCGCTTCCCAACCGATGCTGGTGTGTTTACATCCCTGTAACTTAGCAGTTCAGCAAAAGAGACGGATAGAATAAGTGCTAGGCTTACAAAGAATAAGTCCTGGGATCGATTTGCTTGATTAAAGGCGGTGCTTCAGAATGGCCACAGTCAAATGACTTAAACAAGTAAAAGAGTAAATGAGTATTTACTAGCACTTGTGCTGGTGGCACGTGAAAAAACAATCGAGCGAAGTCATTGCCAGTGTCGCTGGACTGGCTCCTGTGCAGGTGGCACATAAAAAGCACCATTTGAGCGTGGCCATTGCCAGTACCGTCTGGGTGGCACGTAAAAGCACCCACTACACTCTCGGAGTGGTTGGCGTTAGGAAGGGCATCCAGCTGTAGAAACTCTGCCAGATCAGATTGGAGTCTGGTGCAGCCATTTGGTTCACCAGCCCTCAGTCAAATTGTCCAACCCATGCCAGCATGGAAAGCGGACGTTAAACGACGAGGATGATGATGATGATACATATACACACACACATACACACACAACAGGCTTCTTTCAGTTTCCATCTATCAAATTTAGACACAAGGCTTTGATCGTGGGGATGAGTGGGTAGTCAAATCAGTCAATGGATAAAAGCCCCCAACACACATTTTGGAGCAGGAAACTGATTATAGTTATACTGCTTTGTCCAGGGTTCAAACTTAAGTGGGATCCTTTGCTGTATACAACGTCAGTCAGTCATTTTAGGAAGGACAAATCCAACACTACAGTGTGGTAGAGAAAAGGGGAGGGGCTACCGCTATTGTTTCCGCCGTTGTCGTTATTGTTGTTGATGTTGTCGTCAATGATGTTGTCGTTGTTGTTGTTTGTAGAAACTACTCTGAAAGTTTTGTTGTGTTTACCGATTGAAACAAGTGAACTGAGAAAGTCATTCAACTGAAATGGAGAAGCCACCGAAAAATGTTGGTATCATATTAATTGTGATATATATCTTATAGGTATATATCTGTGCATACACACGTGTGTGTGTGTGTGTGTGTGTGTGTGTGTGCAGGTATGCATGTATGTGTGTGCATAGATATTCATATTCTTTACACAATAATACTTATATATGCACACACCCAGATCTAATGAATATATATATACATACACACACATATATCACTTATGCATATACACATCTCTCTTTTTCTCTCTCTCTCTCTGTATTTATATATATATATATATCATCATCATCATCAATGTTCCAGTTAAGGTGTATATATATATATATATGTATGTATACATACACACACATGCATCTATATATTAGACACAAAAATCTATCAATATTTATATAATACAGAATTAGTGCAAGATATACACATATGGATACACATGTGTATGGAATACATAACATACATAATATAAATGTAATATATTTATACACATACTATATATTATGTGTGTGTATACACAAACACATATAGATTATATATGTGTTTAAGTGTTCAGTCCACAACAGTGTCTCCTATGGCCTCATGTCAGCCAGTGCCATGTGAGTGAATTTAATAGGTGGAAATGGTACTGAAGCCCATCATATGCATATATGTATGCATACATACACACACACATATACATACACACACATGTATGTTATGTACATATGTGCATGTTTTCCCCCGTCACCACCACTTGGCAACTGGTGTCGGTTTGTTTACATCTCCCATAACTCAGCAGTTTGGCAAAAGGACTCAATTGAATAAGAACCAGACTTTAAAAAGAGAAATAAGTGCTGGGGTTGATTTGTTCAACCAAGACCCGTTTGATTTGTTACTTCCAAAGGGCCGGACTGCAAGGGTCAGAAGTGACAAACAGCAGTAACAAATACAACAACAATGGCAGAAATTTGAGTTTTGCATTTTTCTTCTTTTTCTCCTTCTTTGATTCTTTGCTTCTTCTTCTCCTTCTCCTTCTTCATCTTCTTTGCTTCTTCTCTTTCTTTGATTCTCCTTCTCCTTTGATTCTTCTTCTCTTTCTTTGATTCTCCTTCTCCTTTGATTCTTCTTCTACTTCTTTGATTCTTCTTCTCCTTCTTCATCTTCTTTGCGTCTTCTTCTTCTCCTCCTCCTCCTCCTGCTTTTCCTTCACCTTCTTCTTCTCTTTCTTCGTCATCATCATCGTCGTCGTCATTATCATGACGTAACATGTACTTTTTCCCACTAACATGGATCAGACAGAATTTCATTAAGGCAGATTTTCTCTGGCTGGATGCCCTTCCTGCTGCAAATCCTCACCTGTTTCCAAGCAAGCAAGCTTATATCAGGTTGGTGCAAGGGTAATAGCCAGTCACTTTAGAAAACAGTTTTAGATGGTATTTATTAAAATTGTGCTTCTTGCAATATTTCTAAGAATGACACAATGAGTAATTTATACATTTTTCTTTCAGATTCTGATTGTATTGGCCATAATCTTCTGCTGTATTCGCACCCATGTTCATCCCATCTAAAGATCACATTTGACATGTCTTACTCTGAGATTCATAAAGGTGTCAATGCAAGCACAGCAGCAAAGTCTCTTCAGAGAGTTTATGGGGATGATGTAGTGAGTGGAAGAAGTTGCAGGAGATGGTTTTCTCGCTTCAGAAGTGGGGATTTGAGTTTGAAAAACGAACCAAAAGAAATTCATTCAAAACAACTTGGTACCAAAAAGTTAGAAGCTGTTGTCGCAGAAAATCCAATCACTACTTGCAGAGAACTTGCAGAACAGTTTAACGTAGCCCATACAAATATTCTACTTCTACACCAACTAAAAAGGGTTGGAAAGGTTTCAGTGGTTTGAAAATGGGTCCCGTATGTACTGTCTCCAGAGAATCTGTAACAGCGTGTTGTTTGTTGTCAGTCATTATCATCATTATCATCGTTTAACATCCAGCTTCCATGGATCATTATTATCATCGTTTAACATCCAGCTTCCATGCAGGCCTGGCTTGGACAGTTTGACAGGAGCCAGCCAGGTAGAAAACTACACCAGGATACTGTGTCTGTTCTGGTATGCTTTTTACGGCTGGATGCAGTTCCTAACACCAACCACCCCAGAGAGTGGCCTGTGTGCTTTTTACATGGCACCAGCACAAGTGAGGTCACTTTTGACATGGTTTTTACAGCTGGATGCCCTTCCTAACATCAAGCACCCCAGAGAGTGAACAAGAAAAAAAAGTAAACCCAGGCACACACTGACCTCTTTCCCCAAAAGGGGGAGCTAGTTTTTACAGCCTTGATCCACACAGGAAAAAGTGTAACAGAGAAGGAATGGGAATTCCTTGATTATAGCAACAGCCATCCACAAACTTTGAAATGCAGCCAGGAACAAGAGCGATTGAGGAAGCTGCTATCAAAGCAGCAACAGACTCCTTAAGTTCTTTGGTTATTTTTCCAGGAGATTGAATGAGTTATTCAGGAAAGGAAATGGGAAGCATTGAAGTGTAAAGGTAAATGTGAAGGAAGTGGGGGGAGTGGGGGGGATGCAGAGTAAAAGGTGCGATCAACGCAAAACCAGAATCATATACACATATACACACATGTAGATGTGTATACACAAATACATAGAGGGAGATGGATACACAGACAGAGAGAAAAGAGAGTCAGGGAGAGAAAATTAAGAAACAACAATTAGTGCAGCATATATGAAACTGTGTACAGGTGTGTATATACATAAATATGTGGGGTGGTGCATACTATGTTAATGATAGAGGACCTGTTGTGTTTACAGAAGGAAGATGTGATGTGTATGGGTTCTTGTCCCACAGGCAGCCTTCAATGTTTTTTTCCATCCTAAGGGTTTTTTAACCAAATATTTACACACTACTATTTATAGCCTTATCTACTTCGAGTTCTCTCATTAAAAATCTTAAATATATATATATATATATATATATATATATATATATATGATGATTTCTATATATATATGATGGAGATGGGCAGATAACTGAAGAGATGGTGTTGTGGATTTCCACCTTGGCATCCGAAACTCAGAGTTTTATCTTGGTTATTGAATAATTGTCACATATTATTTTACAGATAAATTTCCTCTATTTACATAATATTGAGGTCTCTTTCTTTCTTTTGTTATCTTACCGTTTTTACCAATATATATATATACACATTTACATACGCATATATACATATACACATACATACATATAATACAAACAAACTCACATAAGAGCACATAAATACAGATGCACACATATGCCCCATGCAAATGAGAACCTGCATGATAGTAAAACATGGGCACAGAATGTGGGGGACATTTGAAGGTTGGAGAGGGACAAGGCAAGCATGCAGTGCTGGATGTGTAATGGCATGTTATGTTAGTACTCTTTACTCTTTTACTTGTTTCAGTCATTTGACTGCGGCCATGCTGGAGCACCACCTTTAGTCGAGCAACTCGACCCCGGGACTTATTCTTTTGTAAGCCCAGTACTTATTCTATCGGTCTCTTTTGCCGAACCGCTAAGTAACGGGGACATAAACACACCAGCATCGGTTGTCACGCAATGCTAGGGGGACAAACACAGACACACAAACACACACATGCATATATATATATATATATATATACATATATACGACGGGCTTCTTTCAGTTTCCGTCTACCAAATCCACTCACAAGGCTTTAGTCGGCCCGAGGCTACAGTAGAAGACACTTGCCCAAGGTGCCATGCAGTGGGACTGAACCCGGAACCATGTGGTTGGTAAACAAGGTACTTACTACACAGCTACTCCTGCGTGTAGCAGTTTACATGAGACAACAGAACACAAATGAGATGAAAGAAAAAAAAAGAAAATACTTGGATATTACAGCAAATGTATGCAGTGTGCAAGAGAGGAAGAAGAATGAGCTGGCAGGGAGATGTGATGCAAATGGAAGATGACAGGTCGTAAAAGAAGTACCAAGGAATTGAAGTGGAAGAGTAAGGCCAGGGAAGGCTGATCAAAGGATGCTGAATATTATGAAATAGATGAGGGAGGACTGCAAACGAGAGGTGTTGCGCTGGAGAAGATCCATCCGCTGCATGCAAAAATGGGAAAATGTACACGATGATGATGATGATGAAAATGATACACATAAAAAACATCTTTATATGTAGATATACACATAGACATACATGTTTCAATAATATTTCATTTCAAAATGGATCCAATCTTTTCTCATGTATCATTTAGCTTACCAGACTAGGTGTTTGTCAGCCATTACTCATTTCTCTCTCTCTCTCTCTCACTCTACCCCCCTCTTTCCCTTTCCCACTTTCTCAGTTAATTTATCAAATCTACTTCTTTACGTAATAGTTTTTTTTCACTCTCTTCCATCTCACTCAGTAGAGTCACTGCTTTCTCTTTCCAAAGACACAACCGAAGAAATAAGTACACAAAAAAAGACATGACTTAGCATTTTACATTTACACACACACACTCTCTCTCTCTCACTTCTTTCTTTTACTAGTTTCACTCAGTAGTCAATGCAAAATGCTAGTGGAGAAGGACAATATTAACGATGAAGAATGGATGTCAATGGAAGTGGTTCTAAGTACTAGAAGAGATAACTGATAAAATGAGAAAGACTGAGTCAAATAGGTTTTTCTGCTCCCAAGGTAAATGATGAAGGAATTAGTGAGAGAGGTGAAGGGTGGAGAGGAAGGCATTACAGGAGCAAAGTGACCAAGGAAATACATATACATGTACATACATATATACATACATACAAACATACACATATACATATATAGTAAGAGGGGGGATATAATATCCAGGCAAATATCAAATTTCTCAGAGTAAAATGCCAAGGCTGTGGTTCCTTCCAATGATGCAGTTTTTGGTAAAATACCTTCAGCTCTCACTCGATGTTCCAGTATAAAGAAAAATATTAAAATGAGGAAAATGAAGAATTTGGACATTCAAACTTTTTGTCTATTTCCAGTTAGAAAAGTCCTGACACATGTTTCGATCGCACCAATATATGATTGGTGCGATCGGAACACGTGTCGGATCTTCTTTCTAACTGGAAATAACTGAAAAGTTTGAATGTTCAAATTCTTCATTCTCTTCATTTTAATATATATATATATATATATATATATATACTTGGACACAGGAGTGGCTGTGTGGTAAGAAGCTTGCTTCCCAACCACATGGTTCCAGTTTCAGTCTTGCTACATGGCACCTTGGGCAAGTATCTTCTACTATAGCCTCAGGCTGACCAAAGCCTTGTGAGTGGATTTGGTAGACAGAAACTGAAAGAAGCCCATCATATATATATATATATATATATATAATATATATATATATATATATATATGTATGTATTTGTGTGTTTGTGTCTGTGTTTGTCCTCCAACCATCACTTGACAACAGATGTTGTAGTGTTTACATCCCTGTAACTTAGCAGTTCGGCAAAAGAGACAAATAGAATAAATACCAGGCTTACAAAGAATAAGTGCTGGGGTCTTATTTGTTCAACTAAATGTGGTGCTCCAGCATGGCCACATTCAATATGACTGAAACGGGTAAAAGAGAGAGTGACAGCATCTTTGATGATTTTTCCAGCTACCCTTTCTCGGACAGTTCAATGAAGGCTTGCAGGCCAACACTTCAAAGTTATTGTCACCTTGCAGATGCATAAGACACACATATTCTCCTTAATTGTTTTACTGGTTTCAGCCATAGGACTGTGGCCATGCTGGAGTACCTTCTTCAAGAGTTTAATCAATCATGCAATCCCTGTAATTATTTCATATTCATTCTTATTTTACCAATTTAGTTTTTACAAGTTTTTCTTCTTTCTTTTTTTGACTTGTTTCAGCCATTTCACTGTGGCCATGCTGGAGCACCGCTTTTTAAGGGTTTTTAATCAAAGAAATTGATCCCAGGGCTTGTTCTTTGTTTTTGCCAAACTACGGATGTAAACACACCAACACCGGTTGCCAAGTGGTGATGGGTGGACAAACATAGACACAAAGACACACACACAAATATATATATAGATATATATGATGGGCCTCTCAGCTTCCATCTATGAAATCCACTCACAAGGCTTTGGTTGGCCCGAGGCTATAGCAGAAGACAACTGACCAAGGTGCCAAGCAGTGGGGCTGAACTCGGAACTATGGTTTGGAACGTTTTGAAACAAACACACACACACACTGGATTTTTACACTGCTTCCACCTACGCAATTCTATGCGCCAGGCATTACTCAGCTTGTGTATATATGTGTTGTATTGAATATGCATATATATATATATATATATAATATATATATGTGTGTGTGTACATATATGTGTACATATATGTGTGTCACATGTATATTAAGCACATGTACACACACACATACACACACACATTTATAAGAACCAAATGGTAAATGGTGCAGTAAAGCAACAAAAAAATCACAGACAGCTCTCAAAGATTACTTCTGCAATGAACCTAACCAATGATTTCAAAACAGCAAAAAGGAAAAAAAAAATTCTTCAACCGATACCACCACCACCACAACCACGACCACTACTGCTATTATAACTGCAGCCAGATGTAGCACCACAATACTACCACCACCAATGCTGCTGCTGCTACTACTACTACCACCACCACCACCACCACCACTAATATTACTATCACAACCAACACTACTACTACTACATCCAACACTACTGCTGCTACAACTACTACTACTACTACTACCACCATTACCATTACTATTATTACTACCACCACCAACACTACTACTACTACCAACACCATTGCTGCTACTACTGCTACTACTACTACCACCATTGCTGCTACTACTGCTACCACCACCACCATTACTAATATTACTAATACTACCACCACTACCACCATCATCACTACTACCACCACCATCATTACTAGTACTACTACTACTACTACTACAATAATTACTACAACCACCATCAGCATTACTGCTACTACTACCATGACTACTACTACTACCATCACTACTACTATTACTACTACCACCACTATTATCACTACTACTACTACAATTACAATTACTACAACCATCACCAGCATTACTACTACTACTACTAATACTACTACTACTGCTGCTGCTGCTACTAGTGATGTAACTACTATGGCCATGAATATTACAAGAAATGTACAGGTTGCGAAATGGTTTTATTTTGGTTTTTGTTTGTTTCAGTGAATCTAGAGAAGAAGAAAAAAACGAGCAAAAAGATTAATGAATGAGACTAAATGTGAAGTGTGATTGACAAGCAATGCCCAGTCTGCGACCTTAGTGTCTGAGAGGATATTTAGAGGGAGGAGGAGGGAGGTGTGTGAGAGGAGGAGGAAGAGAGAGTAAGAATGAGGGACTGAGATAGGTGGAGAGAAGTGAGAGGAAGATGGAGAGATGGAGAGGTGTGAGATGGAAGGAGGAGGGGGAGGAGATAAATGGAGGGAAGAGAGAGTAAGAAAGAGGGACAGAGATAGGAGAGAATGCAGAGGGAGTGAGAGGAAGATAGAGAGGAGGGAGAGGTGTGAGAAGGAAGAGGGAGTAAGAGAGGAGGAGGAGAGGAATGGAGGGAAGAGAGAGTAAGAAAGAGGGACAGAGATAGGAGAGAAGGCAGAGGGAGTGAGAGGAAGATAGAGTGGAGGGAGAGATAGAGGAAGATGTGAGAGAGAAGGGTGGAGTGAGAGAGGAGGAGAGAAATGGAGGGAAGATTGAGGGAGATAAAAAGAGAGAAGGCAGGGAGAGTGAGAGGGAAAGAGAAACTAAGAAAGACAGAGGATGATAGTGAGTAGAGGAGAGAGGCAAACAAGGAGAGAGGGAGAAGGGGGAGAGAGAAATGGGAAGAGGGAGGAAGGCGTGAGAGAGGGAAGGGGAAGGGGAGAGAAACAAAGAAAGATAGAGGGTGATAATGAAGAGAGGAGATAGACAGAGAGGGAGAAAAGAGAGAGAGAGAAAGAGAGACCATTGAGGAAACCTACAGACAAATGAAGGAGTCACAATGTGGTTGCTTGAACTGCTAAAAACAGAAGCCAAAATCTCCCAGAAATTACACCTACAGTTAGTGTATATACACATATATATATATACATAACAAACAAAAGACAGACAGACAGAGAATAACTTGCTGCATGATTATAGACTTGTCAGAAAAGAGGTGATGGTCAAATATGGAACATAAGCCTAAACAATCAGAGATAACCTGGAGGTGGGGGGGGGCAAAGACACCAACAGAGACAAAAGATGAAGAAGAGAAAGGAGAAAAAATTCTAAAAAGTTTCTAAGATCATTTCTTTGTTGTGGACCTTTGCTGAACCCCCTTGGATGTTCAGTAAGGGTCTAACAGGAGCTTGTGGCTTAATGGTTATGGTACTTGACACAAGATTGTAAGGCTGTTTGTTCAATACCCAGAAGGTGAGATGTGTCCTTGAGCAAGACACTTGCACTGCATGGGTGCTTTCACAAGGCACCGCACAGGTGCTTTTGTGTCCCTGCAGAGGAGCTTTCACATGGCAGGAGCACATGTGAAAGCTGGTAGATACGTTAGCACGCCGGGCGAAATGCTTAGTGGCATTTCGTCTGCGGTTACATTCTGAGTTCAAATTCCGCCGAGGTCGACTTTGCCTTTCATCCTTTCGGGGTCAATTAAATAAGTACTAGTTACGCACTGGGGTCGATATAATCGACTTAATTCGTTTGTCTGTCCTTGTTTGTCTTCTCTGTGTTTAGCCCCTTCTCTGTGTTTAGCCCCTTCTGGGTGGTAAAGAAATAGGAGCACAAGTGCTTTACAGCAATGTCCCACTGAGGGCGGTGGAAAGTTCCAAGAGGGCGTTGAAGAAAATGGGATAGTGATTCATGTAGAAATAGGGGCAATTCATGTAAAAGCAAAAAAAAAAAAATTACAGGTTCATTAGGTCAAGTTACTTTGAATTTGCTTCAGAAAGAGGTTTATGCTTGTGATGGTTCATTAGGATGGGGTACTAGCAATGTAGCCTGGGTGTCAAGGGGGCAGAAGCCCAAAAAATGTTTGGGAACCACTGCTTTACATCACCAGAAGTAACGGTCTTAACACTTAATACTGCAAAGTATGGGTCTTCTTGAGTTTGGCCAGGCATCAGGTATTTCAGTCCTTTGTCATCTCACCTGAAAGGTTCAGTTGAATTTCCCTGAGAACTACGTCAAAGGTACATGTGCCTGTGGAGTGCTCAGCTACTCGCACATTAATTTCATGAGCAGATTGTTCTACTGATCAGATCAACTGAAGCCCTCATTCTCATAACTGGGTGTTTGTAACCTTAAGCGAACAAGAGACAGATCTAAATTTAAGGGGTCATCTCCTTTATGCAACGTCTGTATGGCACATGCCTTATTACTCACAGTTCTGTTATATCTTGTAGTTGTTATTGTTGTTATTGTTAGCCCAAGGTTCCTTCTCGAGCCATGCCTGGCTCATAAGAGCCGGTTTCCCGGTTTCCTTGGCATATAGGTTCCCCACCTGGACGGGATGCTGGTCCATCGCAGGTGAGCTGCAAGATGCAGGAGGAAAGAGTGAGAGAAAGTTGTGGCGAAAGAGTCAGCAGAAGTTCGCCATTACCTTCTGCCGGAGCCGTGTGGAGCCTAAGTGTTTCGCTCAAAAGCACAGACATCGCCCGGTCTGAGATTCGAACCCGCGATCCCTCGACCGTGAGTCTGCTGCTCTAACAACTAGGTCATATGCCACCACATTAGCTCAAGGTCAGTGAGGTAAGTAGGTTGTGAGTAGACAGACATTTCATCTGCTGTTACGTTGTGAGTTCAAATTCCACCGAGGTCGACTTTGCCTCTTTCATCCTTTCGGGGTCGATTAAATAAGTACCAGTTACGCACTGGGGTCGATATAATCGACTTAATCCGTTTGTCTGTCCTTGTTTAGCCCCTTGTGAGTAGTAAAGAAATAGGTAGGTAGGTAGGTAGGTAGGTAGGTAGGCAGGTAGGTCAGTAGGTAGGTAGATAGAGTGACAGGTAGCTAGGTAGATTAACGAGTGGAAAGAAAGATTGGTGGCTCAATTGATAGATCAGCAGACAGACAGAGGGGTAGATATAAAAATACAGAGAGAGAGAGAGACAGACAGACAGACAGATATAATGGTAAACACACAAGATGGCGGAATGGATGGGTAAGGGGGTGGATAACATAATTAGAGTCAGACAGTCAAATTAAACAGTCAAATAAACATGAAGACATGCTGACAGAGAAAGACAATTAAAAAGAGAAGAGGAGAAAAAAAAGATTGCTGAAAATTATGTCTAGTGATTATTGCTGTATTTAAACAGATTATACCAGAAACAGATTATTAAACAGCGTTAACAGGCATACACGGACAGTTAGACTGACAGACAGAATTAACTATGATGGGGGGGGTGTATGAGAGATAGAGAGAGGGAGAGAGAGAGAGAGAAAGAGAGAGATGGAGAGAGAGAAAGAGAGAGATTGAAAGAGAGAGAGGAGAAAGACGAGATGAGAGAGAGAGAGAGAGAAAGAGAGAGAAAAGGAGAGAGAGAGAGAAGAGAGAGAAGAGAGAGAGAGAAAGAGAGAGAGAGAGAGAGAGAGAAAGAGAGAGAGAGAGAGAGAAAGAGAGAGAGAGAGAGAGAAGCAGACAAAATATAATTCTTTCTATAGAGATTATTATAATCAGAACTGATAATGATGAGAGGAACATAGTTATTGCGATGAGAAATGTGCTGTTGTAAAATACAAACAGACAGACAAACAGGAATGGTGTAAACCATTCTTTCTACAACACACCAACTGCCCCTCACACATCTTCCGGCCACTGTCCTTCCTCCAAATCATCGTCATACAATGAGGTTGTTAGTTGTGAAGATTCGTATTTGCTGCATTTCTCATTTTCAATGTTGTTAGTCTCCTGTCGAACGGAAGATTTACCATGGGGTGGGGTGTAATGGGGGGGAGGGTCTTTCTAATGGTGTGTAATTAAAAAAGCTCATTTTCCAAATAAGTAGTCTTGGGTTCAGTTTCATTGCACAGCGACACCCTGGGCAAGTGCCTTCCACTACAGCCCTGGGCCAACCAACACCTCATGAGGGAATCTGATACATGGAACCTGTGCGGATGACCATCATGTGTGTGTTGTGTGCTTGTATATATGTGTGTATATATATATACACACATATGTATATGTAAATATATGTGTATGTGCACATAAGTATGTAAACATATGCATATATAAATGTGTGTGTGTGTGTGTATACATATATACATACACATGTATAAAGATAAATTAAGAAATGAAGTCAAATGCAGGTGTTATTCAAACCATTTATTCTTCCAACATATGTTTCGATGAAAGCATTGAGATTATTCCGGAGGGAATAAAGATGATGTAAAACAATGCATTTTTATTCCCTCCAGAATGATCTCAATGCTTTCTTCGAAACATATGTTGGAAGAATAAATGGCTTGAATAACACCTGCATTTGACTTCATTTCTTAATTTATCCATGTTATACAAAAACCCTGGAAATTCTACCTTTATAAGTAGGCTGTAATATCCTTGGCACTTAGGTGAATTTTTGCTATCCTGGTAACTATTTATTTATTTTGTCCATGTTATTTGAACACATTGAAAAAAAATACATATATATACATATGTGTATATATATATATATATATATATATATATGTATATCACACACACATACATACATATAAATGAATACATATGTACATAAACATAAATATATGTATATTTGTGTATACATATGTATATGTGTGTGTGTGTGTGTTTGTATGTATATATATATATATATATATATATATAATGTAACTACATTGTTGGATAAGAAAAGACAAAGTTTAGTTCAACTCCTATTGTAGGAACTAGTAGGAGGAGGTAGAGGAGGAGGGGTAGGAAGATAAAGAGAAGAGGAAGAGCATGTTGAACATATGTGCAATAGTTGCTAGGAGACACAAGCCTTCAAATGAGCTGTGAAGCGGGTTAATTGGAGGAAGTGTATTCAATTAGATCTACATATACTCAACATGGTATTACACATGTAGCTGTCTGACAGATATTGCCTTCTGGCATATGTAGCACCCTATAAAACATGTAGCCCTCTCTGACACATATGGGTCTCTTTGACATGAATAGCCCTATATGGTACATGTAGCCCTCTTAAGACACATACAGCCCCTATGACATATGTGGATCTCTATGATATGTGTAGCTCTCTAACACATGCAGCCCCATTATGACATGTAGCTCTCTTATCACACATAGCCCTAATATCACATGTAGACCTCTTATCACATGTAGCCCTCTTATCACACATGCAGCCTCCTATGACATACGTAGCCCTCACGGCATATGTAGCCCTCTATGACACATGCAGCCCTCTTGTGGCACATGTAGCTCTCTTGTGACACATGCAGCCCTTTATGACACGTTCAACTTTCTACGACATTTAAGGCTCTCTATATACAAACAGACAGGTAGTCATTGGTCTGACACGAGGTTAAGCAACAACAAGAACAACATCAAGAAAAAAAAAAGACACATTTAACTTTATATATATATATATATGTAGTCCTACACAGGCAACAAAATGACAGGACAGTCATGGCTGGAAACAAAAGATTCATTGTGGGCTATTTGATTTTTGCCAAAATTCTGACAGCTAAACAACAACAACAACAGCAATAAACATAAATGGCTTTCACCATTGATATTTATTATACCTCATTCCTATCACATCACTCGTTATCGTTAATGACTAATGGCAAAGTGTAGGTTATAAAGACCAAAGTAATTTTTGGTGTATTAACATATTTATGGTATTTTTTTGGTGTGTTTTTTTTTTGTAAAAGAAAAATTATATAAGAAACAATGAAACGAAGTAATGTAATAATGCTTAACATATAAGTAATAAAATATCTATTATAACACAAGATTGTATTTCATTGACTAGAGAACTGGGTGTAATGTGTGTGTTTATGAATATATACATACATATATATATATATGCACATAAAAAAATGTATCTTTCAGTGAGGTTGTATATTCATTCATTTATTTAATATATATATATATATATATTATATATAATATAATATATATATATATATATATATAATATAGAATATAGATATATATGTATATATATATATGTGCACATAAAAAATGTGTGTATTTTTCAGTGAGGGTGTATTCATTTATATATATATATATATATATATATATATACATGCAATTATATTTTCAGGATGTGTGTGTGCGTGCTTGTATACACACACATGTATTTTCTGGGTGTGTATATAATATATACGCATACATATTCTTTTCTGCGAGTATATATCATTTATATATGCATGTATGAGAGTGTGTGTGTTGTTTGTACGTGTGTATTGTGTGTGTGTGTGTGTTTGTATGTGTGTGTATGTATTGTTTGTGTGTATTTGGGTATTGTTTGTTTGTGTGTTGTTTGTAAGTCGTTAGACACTACAATGCTTTTCTTCCGAGATTAAACTGTTCGACCACAATAAGAAATTGTTGCATCAATTTTCCACAATACTTTACACACAACTATACAAGTGTTTGTGTGTTGATATGCTTGTGTTCATGTGTTTACTGCACACCCATGCATGTTTTTCCTTGGGCCCTCATCTCCTTAGTGGAGTCATAGGGGCGCTGTTGCAACATTCAGTATATATCTTGGACATTTTTGCTTACACTAGGTGGAGCCATGAATGCTCTCGGTAATTCACATTAATTATACATATTTCTGTGCATTTACATGCAGGCATTTATGTATATACACATGTGCATTGCCTTGAACCCTCGACTCCTTAATGGACTCATAGCACACAGCCATGATATACGGCCTGTCGAGGGCCACTTTTAGACTTGCAGGAGCCAATTCCTCTACAATCTGACACAAATCTCAGCATTCAAAAACAATCTGGTACTTTGTAGTTTCAAAGTATAGGAGCTGTCCGAATGTATTTAGCAAGTCAACCCATAACACAAAGGTCTTTCTTCCCTCTTTTTTAGCATGCTGAATAGAGCTGAAACTCCCTGAGCATGCCCAAGACAAATAGGGAATCCTGGGATACTAGGATCTCAAAAACACTGTTATCGAGATCCAGATGAATTGCAGAAGGTCTTTGAGTCACTTAGGGAAAATTACTTCCATGTCAGATTCCAAAAGTGGCAGGAATGCTGGGACTGGTGTGTTGCTGTGCAAGGTGGCTATTTTGAAGGAGATGATGCTAAAACTTAGGTAAACAAGTTATTTTTTATTAGATATAACTAGTCCAAGAAACTTTTGATACCACCGCGTATATATATAACAGAGATGTACTCGCATAGCAAGTGATTTGATCTGAGATCGTGTGCTGGAATGAAAAACGGATGTTAGCGACGAAAATTTTTGACAAATTAAACTTAAATGTTGAAGTGAATTGAACGGCTTTTGTGTGTTTCTTAAATGTCTTACAAACACCTTCCACGCTGCAATTGTTCACGTATATATATATATATATATATTATATTGAGGGTACTACTATTCGTAGATACCAACCGCTAAGAGGGACCAATGCGGTCAAAACTACTAAAATAAACTTAGTAGTTTTGACCGCATTGGTCCCTCTTCTAGCGTGTTGGTATCTACGAATAGTAGTACCCTCAATATAATATAAATGAATATTTTCAAAGAGGAGGAATTTACGGATTTTTTCTCTTACGAGGTTTTTCACACGCTGACTACTGATATTTCTTTTAAGATTTTATCCTCAATTGTTAATATATATATATATATATATATATATATATAGATAGATTAGGGTAAAAAATTATGAATTTATAATTAATAAATTTCACCAAAGTGGTTTCGGTATGGAAAGGAACCATATTCGGTAAAAACTTATACAAGAAGTTTTATATATAACTAGCAGTATCGCCTGGTGTTGCTCGGGTTTGTAAGGGAAATAACTATATAAGCATTTTTAGAGATGTAAAGTATAATAGCCATCTCAATATGGCTAACCACAAAGGGGGGGGGGGTTACTGTAGCTTTTTACGTTCTGAGATTTAATAATACATTTTTAGAGAGTTACTTCCCTTATATAATAGCCAAATAAATGCATTAAAAATGGGAAAAAATTATGGTAAATTTTTTTTTTAAATCGTAGACTCATCGTAGACGTGTGCTAATACCCAGAAGAGCTCGATATGAATCACGACTATAAGATACCCGGTTTTGGTTACACTGCACCGCAAAATGTGGGAGTAGTTAGGAATCTAAATCGTAGAAGACAGACACACAACTTGACTTTTATATATAAAGATTATAACAATAATTAAGAGTTTAGCAATAAGTTGCTTAACCACATACCCAAAAATTTAGAAATAGCAGCCAAAAGGCCGTTATTTCTTTACGCTACAAAATTATGACTCCACAGACAACCCTCAGTGGAGTCATATTTTGCAGCATAAAGAAATAACGGTCTTTTGGCTGCTATTTCTAAATTTTTCGGTATGTGGTTAAGCAACTTGTTGCTAAACCCTTAATTATTGTTATATACATATATATATATATAGTCCTCCTTCTTTGTTATCTAATTAAATTAAAGGCATACCTATGAAACCCATGATTTTCTCCTTGTTATTATATACATTTTCTTCTCCTATATATATATATCTGTAAAAGTAATATGTGACAATTATTCGGTAGCCATGATAAAGTTCCAAGTTTCGGATACCGAGGTGGAAATCCATGCCGCCATCTCTTCAGTTATCCGGCCATCGGAAAAAATGCTATGAAAAATGACCATTGTGTGACTGACCATTATTAAGACAAAACAGCTATTTGAATAACTGCTAAGTGGCTACAAAATAATTGTCACGTATTACTTTTACAGATAAATTCCTCTATTTACATAATATCGAGGTCTCTTTCATTCTTTTGTTGTCTTACCATTAATATCAATATACATATTTTTCTTTTCTTTTTTTACTTGTTTCAGTCATTTGACTGCGGCCATGCTGGAGCACCACCTTTATTCGAGCAACTCGACCCCGGGACTTATTCTTTGTAAGCCCAGTGCTTATTCTATCAGTCTCTTTTGCCGAACCACTAAGTTACGGGGACGTAAACACACCAGCATCGGTTGTGAAGCGATGTTGGAGGGACAAACGCAGATACACGAACATATATATATATATATATATATATACATATATACGACGGGCTTCTTTCAGTTTCTGTCTACCAAATCCACTCACAAGGCATTGGTCAGCCCGAGGCTATAGTAGAAGACATTTGCCCAAGTGCCACGCGGTTGGGACTGAACCCGGAACCATGTGGTTGGTAACAAGCTACTTACCACACAGCCACTCCTACGCCTATATATATATATATATATATATATATATATAAATATATATATATAATTAAAATACACATTAAGTACAGGACATCACCAGTGAGTGAAGAATACATAAACACACCAACATGAGTACAGAACATACTTATCTCTCGTGTGTTAACATATTTTTTACTCACTAGTGATGTCCTGTACTTAATGTTAC
>NW_021832270.1:42500-50000 GCF_006345805.1 Octopus sinensis | reverse complement strand
CCGCGGCCCTAACCACTGGGCCAATGCACCTCCACACACACACACACACACATATAAATATATATAGGGAAATTTTACGAAAAAACAAAAGACGAAGACAGGTGGTGTACAAAACAAACAGATGTATTAGTATAGTGCTCAGGAATAGAAAAAGTCTTTTACGTTTCGAGCCTACGCTCTTCTACAGAAAGGGACACAGAAAAAAACAAGGAGAGAAAAAAATGTGTGTAGTGGCTAACGATATATATATATAGAGAGAGATTGATAGATAGATAAATATATAAAGCACAATTTATTTGTGATCAGAGGCGTTCATAAACCAAGGTATTACTGTATACATGTGCTGCATTTATTACATATATTGAATAAGACCACCTCCATCATAAAGACACAAAATGCTAGCCACAAAGTTGGTACCAATAAAAATGCAGTTCTTCAACCATCAAATTTCTTAGATAAAGTAACACTTTAAACCTTTAGCACTCAAACTGACCATATCTGATCCAAATATTTTACCTCTGTATGTTTAAACTAGCCATATCAGGCCCAAGTATTCTACCTTTTCTATGTTGAAACCTGCCAGATCCAGCCTCTCTCACCTACCCTAGAATATCATTCTAAAAATAAACAATCATATCATTGAAAAGTCAAAGCTATCAAATAATGTGTAATTAATTCGAAACAAGGTGAATAAACAAATATTACATTTGGCAGAGTAATCTGAATGTTAAAGGGTAAAGTGGAATGGGAAAAGAGGGAAGATATATTGTATAGAATATTTACATTTGGACAGGCACAATTATAAACAGTCACAAATCTAAGGACAAAATAAAAATAAGAGCCAAAAATATAAATTTGAATGACAATGATAAAAATACAAACACCAATAATGATAACTCATTTCAGTATTAATCAAGAGGAAGGTGATAGGCATGGATATACCTAAGTTAAAAATATAAAAGTTTGCATGGCAAAAACGTGGTACAAAAACAAGTGCCTCCTTGCTTGAGGTAAATCAGAAAAGTGAATGCCTCATTTATTGCTGAATTAATCCAAGAAAGGCTGATGATAAATTTGAACTCAGAACGTTTAGATGGAGAAAATGCTGCTAAGTGTGCCAGCAGAATTGTTGGCATACAATAATAATAATAATAATAATAATAATAATAAAAATCGTATTAACTGGAACGGCTCATGTACTGCGAAGAGCACTATCACTGTGAAAATAACATCCATCCATGAATTTATTTCTTTATTAATTTTTGAATACATATTTTATCTGTGAATTTGCGCATGTAATCTGGGAATGCATATAATGCCCTTCTCTGCCCTAGGTATATGGAAAACACTCAGCAAGAAACGGAAGAAAATTTGAAGAAAGAAGGAAATAATAATGATAATAATAATTATCCTTTCTACTATAGGCACAAGGCATGAAATTTTGTAGGGAGGGGACCAGTCAATTACACCGACCCCAGTGTTTTACTGGTACTTAATTTATCGACCTCGCCAAAAGGATGAAAGTCGACCACGGTGGCATTTGAACTCGGAACATTAAAGACAGATGAAATGCCACTAAGCATTTCACCCGGCATGCTAACGATTCTGCCAGCTTGCAGCCTTAATAATAATAATGATGATGATGATGATGATATTTTCATTTCCTTTTTATAATCATAACGATATCTGACATAAAAGGGCAGTCAATTACCTCGACCTTGCACTCGTCTGGTTCTTTATTTCAACAACTCTGTAAAACATCCTAACTCAATACTACATTCTGAACATCCCCTTCACTGATTTCTTTAAATAATAATAATGATAACAATAATAATAATAATGATAATAATGGTAATGATAATCATAGAAGAAAAACAAAATTGTGGAAGACTAAGGAAAAAAAACGGAAACAAAAAGACCACAATAATTCCCAACACCAAAATTATGAATACACAAAAATAAACCAAGAGACCAGACATTTTTCATGTTTATTTATACTTGGTTTCAGATCAAAATAATAATAATAATAATAATAATAATATTAATAATAATAATAATAATAATAATAATGATAATAATAATAATAATAATAATAAAAATAATAATGATAATAATAATAACAATAATAATAATAATGATAATAATAATAATAATAATAATGATAATAATAATAATAATAACAACGATAATAATAATAATAATGATAATAATAATAATAATAACAATAATAATAATAATAATAATAACGATAATAATAATAATAATGATAATAATAATAATAATAATAACAATAATAAAAATAATAATAATAATAATAATAATAATAATGATAATAATAATAATAATAACGATAATAATAATAATAATAACGATAATAATAATAATAATGATAATAATAATAATAATAACAATAATAAAAATAATAATAATAATAAAAATAATAATAATAATAATAATAATAATAATAATACTGATGATGATGATACAAAATAACTGATCGATCAATGATGGCAAGGAGAGAATGTGGTGGTGGTGGTGGTGACAGAGGTGATGGGAGAGGGAAACGGGGCATGATGTGGATGGTGGGCGTGGAGGTTAGGGTGGGAGAGTCATTTGGAGTATTAAGAGAGATTAACAAAAGACATGGTAATTAAGTGCCATCTATCTAAGATAAGCACTCGAAAACTGACACCTTACACAGAAACTGACACACAGACAGACAGACAGACAAACAGACAGGCAGGCAAGAATTAATAATCTCCTTACATGGCGCTAGAGAAAGAGGGGGGGAGAGAGGGAGAGCAAGGCAGAGGTGTAGAGGGCAGAAAGGTGGGGCATGGGGGGAAGAGTTGATCTCGGAGCTGAGGTGGGTGTGGAGTGGGGAACGGAAGGGGCAAGAGGGACAGGTTAACGAAACAAAAGACTGAAATGTAATAAATGTTGAAGCTGAATACTGGAAAAACATCGGAGCAAACATCGAAGACAAGCTTCTTTTGTTGTGTGTGTCCGTGTGTCCGTGTGTGTGTCTGTGTGTGCAGGTATAATTAAGAAAGAAGAAATTATATAAATTGTTGCCGTGCAAAGAAAGAAAAACAAACTAAGAAACGAAATATAAAAAAAAACCAGCCACGGTTGCGTGGTAAGAAGCTTGCTTCCCAACCACATGGTTCTGGGTTCAGTCTCAGTGAGTGGCACCTTGGTCAAATGTCTTCTACTGTAGCCTCAGGCCAACCGAAGCCTTCTGAGTGGATTTGATAAATAGAAACTGAAAGAAGGTGGCGAGCTGGCAGAAACTTTAGCACAGTGGGCAAAATGCTTAGCAGTATTTCGTCTGCCGCTACGTTCTGGGTTCAAATTCCGCCGAGATTGACTTTGCCTTTCATCATTTTGGGGTCAATCTAATCGACTTAATCCCTTTGTCCTTGTTTGTACCCTCTATGTTTAGCCCCTTGTGGGCAATAAAGAAATAAGAAACTGAAAGAAGCCCATCATATATATATATATAATTATAACAATAAGGGTCTTTGAAACAAGTTGCTTGACCACATACCGAAATGTTGCAAAGACCCTTATTGTTATAATTATATAAACCTTTACTGAATATGGTCCTTTTCCATACTGAAATACTACTTGGTGAAATTTGTTGATTTTATGAAATTAATTATATTTCACCCTTTATCTATCTATCAATATATATATATATATATGATGCATGTATGTATGCTTGTATTTATGTGTGTGTGTGTGTCTGTCTGTCTGTCCCCCGCCATCATTTGACACCTGGTTTTGGTGTGTTTACATCCCCATAACTTAACAGTTTGGCAAAAGAGACCAATAGAGTAAGTACTAGGCTTGCAAAGAATAAGTCCTGAGTTCAATTTTTTAATCAAAACCTTTTTTTCAATCATACCTCCAGTATGGCCACAACCAAATGACTGAAACAAGTAAAAGAATGAAAGAATAAAAACATAAAAGAATAAATATGAGTCGGCAAGGCTGTGTTGTTAAGAAGCTTGCTTTGCAACCAAGAGGTTCTGGGTTCAGTCCCGCTGTGTGGCACTTTGAGCAGGTGTTGTCTACCACAGCCCTGGTCCAACCAATGACTGAAGCCAATTTTGTAGACAAAAACTGTGCAGAAGCCTGACATGTGTGTGTGTGTTTGTGTCTGCCTCACCACCACCACTGTCACTGTTGCTTTATTTACATCCCTGTAACTTAGCAGTTTGACAAAAGCAACTAATAGAATAAGTAACAGACTTTAAAAATAGAAAAAAAATATGTACTGGGGCTGATATCTTCATTTAAAACCATTCAAGCTGGTGCTCCAGCTTGGCTGCAGTTTAATGAAGGAAACAGGTAAAAAAAAAAGATATTATTGTTGTCACTGATCTCTGATCCAGTCCTGAAGAGAAGACCAAAAGAATTCCAGGCATGGTAACTGAGTAAAAGTAAAAAAGGATTCCTGGTTTCCCCGGTGAATAAATTCCCTACCTGAATAGGAGACTGGTCAGTCGTAAGATTAATTGTTTTTGCCCACTAAGTGGACTGGAGCAACATGAAATGACGTGTTTTGCTCAAGAATACAACATATCGCCCGGCCCAGGAGTCGAAACCATAATCTTACAATCATGAGTTCAACACCCCTAACCACTAAGCTACATGTCTCTACAATAAAATTGTCCTTCTTGAGTCATAAGGCTGACTAATAAGGGCTGGTTTCCTGAACAGGACACTGGTCCATCACAGGATTAATCATTTTTGCCAGCTGAACGGGAAGGAGGAACATGAAATGAAGTGTCTTGCTCAAGAACAACAACATGTCACCCAGTCCAGGAATCGAAACCACAATCTTACAATCATGAGTCCAGCACTCTAACCCAGTGTTTCTCAACCTTTTTACCCTTGTGTAACCCTTAAAATAAATTACATGTCTTGAGGAACCCCAGCACAAAAAAAATTATATACCATGTCTTTCTCATATTTTTTCATCATAGTTCACATGGTAAATATATATATATATATATACACTCTGAGAGTGTAGTGAGTGTTGTTTACGTGCCACCGGCAGAGGTGCCAGTCGATTGGATGGTGCTTTTTACGTGCCACTGGCACGGGGGTCACGCGAGGCTGGCAATGGCCACAATCGCATGGTGCTTTTTATGTGCCACTGGCACAGAGGCCAGTCGGGGCAGTGCTGGCAATGGCCACGTTCAGCTGGCTCTCTTACGTGCCCCTGGCATGGTATCACAGCTACAATTTCCATTGATGTTGATCGATTTCGATTTATATATATATATATATATATATAAGGATGAAAAGGAACACACGAGTTGATATGTATGAAAAAACAAGTCAGGATAGAAAATGCTAAAATAATTTTATAAAGAACATTCGACCTCGAACCCACAAGAGTAAACAAGAGAGACAGAGACAGGCAGAAACAAGGAAAATGCCACTTATATTTGAACACTATACAAATATTCTTTTAAAAAAACTTTTCTTTTAATTTTTCCAAAATTTAATTATTTAATTGTTACAGTTGAAAAAGTCTCAATGACTGAAACCGGTACTGAAATGTTCTTTATAAAATTATTTTGGCGTTTTCCATCCTGACTTGTTTTTTCACATATTATATATATATATATATATATATATATATATATATATATATATATGTATATATACACACATACACACACACAAATCTATTATTGTGGGGCTTTTCATTTCTCCCTTTATGCTCCTCTTCCTCCCTCTCTCTCTCTCTCTCTCTCTCTTTGCCTGGCTTCTTTCTTTCCTGTTCTTTTTCATGGGTAAATTCTAAGCAAACAATAGAGGCAGATATTTTCTTTTGAAATATTGGTCATTATTATTATTATTATTATTATTATTATTAAGAGCATTGTTGCTAGATTCACATAATAACTAAGAAAATGCCTTTTCTTTATTTCCTAGGGTTTAAGGCAATTGTCTTTGGTATGCGCGGGGGAGGGGGGGGCCCTTTAGAAAAACACTTGCATGGCCATAGTTACATAGCAATACTATCATCATCATCATCATCATTACCACTACCATTACAATCAGCATCATTATCATCACCATTATTATGATTACTGCATCACCACCACCACCATCATTGCTACAACCATCATCACCAATACCACCACCACTACCACTACAATCATCATCAAAAACCGTAACCACCACCACCATCATTATTATCACCACTATTGTCATCACCACCACCACCGCCACAATCATTATCACCACGATTGCCACCATCAGCACCACCAACACCACTAGAATCATTATCATCATCAAAATCACACCACCACCACCACTAAACATCACCATGACCACCACCACAAAACTCCACCACCATTATTATGACCACTGTAATCACCATCTTCATTGCCAGAATCATTATCATGATCTTCATCACAATCATCATCATCATCATCATCATCATCACAATCATCATAGCCCTCGCTACCACCGCCACCACCACTACCACCACCAAAAACATTGCACACTTTGTTTCTTTAACAGAACCTGAATAGAAAATCATAACAAGGCCGTTTATGACAGCTTCCGTTCCCCCACCCGCCCATCCTTATCCCCACCCCCTGTGAGATAAGGAAACTTTGAAAGGAGTCAGAGCGGGGGGGGTAGTGGTAATCAGTCAGGGGGGAGGAGAGACTATTTATAACATTGTTTCTTTTTGTAAATTTTTAAATACTGAAAGAAGAAAAGAAAAACAAAAAGCAAACTTTTCTTTTTTTTTTAATTTGAAAGCAAAATAAGAAAAAAGAGGGAGGGGGGAATAAAAAAAAAAATTAATTTAAAACAAAATCTCGACCACAACCCACCATGACCACCACTTCCAATAACAACACCAACAACAACAGCTATTATCATTATGAAACACATTCAAACTTAACTACAATAGAAAATTAATTTAAATATTTTTATAAAATGCCCAGGGCTTCCTCGTTAACCATTTTAACAACCCATCCAACAACAAACAACCTAATCTCTTTTATACACAAACACACACACATTACATATACATACATACATATATATATATATATATATATATATATATATTATATATATATATATATATATATATACGCTAAATATATATATACATATATATATATACACACATGCACACACATATATATATATACACACACACTATATATATATATATATATATATATACACACACGTTTATATATACACACAAGCATACCCACTCACAGCTGGACACCAATTAACTTGCTTGAATATCTTTACAATTTTTTAGTTTTGATTCTATAAACACACACCACATCCACACCACATTACACACACACACGCATATATATATAAGCACACACATACATACAAATAGACATATATTTACACACACATATATATATGCACATACATATATATATACATATATACACATATATATATATATAGGTATACACACACATTTATGTACAT
>NW_021832270.1:35000-37500 GCF_006345805.1 Octopus sinensis | reverse complement strand
AACGAAAGGCACACCTTCCCACAGGTTGCGCATGTCCTGCTGTGAACAATAGCTGTATCACAATTTGTACATACTCACACATAAGGAAGCACATAAATGCAAAACAGGGTGGAAAAAAAAATAGTACTTGACTACCAAAGGTAGAGTAATGTGCTTTTATTAAAGCTGCAAAATTTTCACAAACACACAACTCAAAATACAAAGTTGTGTATTCACTTGAGACATGCATATATATATATAAAAATCAGCGAATTTGCACAGACACAAATGCACATATATTCACAAATGTGTATGGAATTGCAGTAACAATAGAAATGCAAACATATGCAACCCACACGTACATTTACATACCTGTACAAACACACATGCACACACATAAATGATCACATGTACATACTTATATGCACAAATATATAGATACAGGCACACATATATATACATGTGCACATGAACACACACACACACAGACAAGCACATACGTATATAACATGAATACACATACATATAGAGAAATACTGACACAATCATATGCACAGAAATTCACACACATATATATAATCCCATGTACACATACAAGTAACAGATACATTCCAAATGCACATGTGCACGCACACACATGCACACACACACACACAGACAGATACACACATACATAGTGTCTCATAAGTCTGTCAGAATTTTAGATATTAAACATGCTCAAATGCTGAATTTCATACGGGTCACCAGATACTTTTGCTTGGCTGAGAGAAGCAATGTGTCTCATAAGTCAGTCTGGATTTCAGATACTCAACATGTTGAAATCCGGCTTTACATACGGGACACCAAATACAACGCTGTTTGGTTGAGAGAGCCAGGCGTCCCAAAAGTCTGTCAGGATCTCACATATCAAACATGTTCAAATGCTGCCTTAAATATGGGTCACTATATTCTGCTGTTTGGTTTATAAAAAACAATGAATTTTATTTGATATTAGATAATTTACTACGCATGATCTAAGGGAGGTAACTCAAATGGGTGATCAATGGCATGAATTCCAAAAATTCAGATAGGTGGTCATGTACTAAATGATGGATGCATTCTTTTACTTGTGTCGGGCATTAGGCTGCGGCCATGCTGGGGCACTGCCTTGAAGAGGTTTAAATGAAATGAATCAACTCCAGGACTTGTTTTCGATTTTTTTTTTTTTAAACCTGGTACTTACTCCATCGATGTCTCTAGCTGAGCTGCTAAGTCATGGAGATGTAAACACACCAACACTGGTTGTCATGCAGTTGTGGGGAACAAACAGACACAAAGACTCACACACACACACACATATATATATGTGTATATATATATATATATATATATATATATATATCACATGACCGACCAGACCATCAGATGTTATTACACATCACTGGTCACAATGCGTTCGCATTGTTTTAGCTTTGAATGACGCCACCCTGCTGGCTAAGCGAGCAAGCCAACAGAAGAAAGAGTGGGAGAAAGAGTGGTGAAAGAGTACAGCGGGGATCACCACACCCTGCCAGAGCGTCGTGGAGCTTTTAGGTGTTTTCGCTCAATAAACACTCACAACGCCCGGTCTGGGAATTGAAATCGCGATCCTACGACCGTGAGTCCACTGCTCTAACCACTGGGCCATTGCACCTCCACATATATATATATATATATATATATATATATATACACACACACACATATATATATATATATATTATATATATATATATACACACACATATACACACAATGGCTTTCTTTCAGTCTCTATCTATTAAAATCCACTTACAAGGCTTTGGTCAGCCTGAGGCCCTAACAGAAGATGCTGGACATGCAGTAGGACTGAACTTGAGACCAAACAGTTGAGAAGCAACCTTCTTACCGCACATTTAACAAAAACAAAACCAAAAAAAAAGAAGAAAAATCAATGATGTGAAATGTGCCTCTTAGTTGGAGAAGGAAAACAAAAACCTAATGGCAATTATCAGGAACTCTCAGAAAAAAAAGGGGGGCAAGGAATACAATTTGTTAAGTAGCTCCTAAACTCATATCCAGGCCTAGTATCAAGAAAATACTCACATATTCACCTCCTCCTCTTCCTCCCCCTCTACCTGCTCCTTATTTGATGTAAACAACTTCAGAGAAAATATGAAAGAGGAAGGCAACACATGATTTGCTCAACCTACATGAAATAGCAGTCAAATCTCCCTCAGATTATATTCCTTATTATCCTGAAGAGCAAAAAGGGAAAGACACATCAGATAATATTGTCCTAGATATATTATGTATAACTGAGGCACAGTAAAAGTTGGAGTTGTCATGGATGGAAGGGGTCTCACAAAAGTTCTCCTTGAATAGACTATTTGAGCCATAACAAACTTTCTCTCTCCCCATGTAGGTCAAAGTACTTTATTCTTGTATTCTTCTACATGTTTCAGCCCTAGGCTTGTGGCCATACTTGGGCACTGCCAGTGAAAAAATCTACTTAGTAGAGCAT
>NW_021832270.1:5000-30000 GCF_006345805.1 Octopus sinensis | reverse complement strand
AATTATATTTCATGGCCCCTATTTTGAGATGTGACAAATTTTGAATGGAAAGAATACCTTTTAATGCCCCAGTAACCTACTCTCTCTTTCTCTGCCCCGGTCCCTGCCCTTTATTTTCCTGGCAGGCTGAAGCCCCTCATCCAACACATCATTACCCACTTCACTGATTTCTTTCTTTCTTTCTTTCCTCCAGCTTCCGCCCATCCCCCACATTCATTCCCAGAAGACTTAAAAATTATGCAGCAGCAAACATCATCCACACATTTCATATTTTCTTTTCTTAAAAGTAAACAATAAAATAAAATTGACACGTTCCCCTCTGAATAAAATCTACAAAAATCGAATTACTCCAACATAACTTAAGAATATTATTTACCAGAAAAAAATAAACAATTACAAAAGACTGCAGGTGGTATTTTTCGGTAAACGAGAAAATGTTTAGCATAGAATAAGTAATTTTATTTTGTATTTTTTCTAAAGAAATTTTCTAAAGAATGAGGACAATACACAGAAAAAACAAGTTAATACTCAAATATATCAATATCTGGTTTCTTTACTAATGCAAGAACAAAAAGACAATGAACAATTTCTTGTTTCTTTTCTTTCTTTTTTTTTTTCTTTGCTCAAGTGTCTTCCAGTATATAAACATCACTTGAGTCTGAATCAACATTCCTGGACGTCGCAATAAAATGCTAGTGAATGGCAAAATAACAGAGGCACAAAAGAAATTGATAAAAACCAAAGGTTAATAATATGTACACATAGTTGCACACCGCACGTGACCATGCGTTTAAGAAGTCCATTTTGATCTTGTGTTTCCAGGTATAGTCCCCCAGGTATGGTCCCTCAGTCTTGGCACTGTGGCAAAATGCCTTCTAACATAACTTCTTATTGTACAGGCTTCGTGAGTGAAGCTCATCTTCATCAAGCAGTGGTTGTTACTGTCTCGAGTGCTAGGACTAACAAGACTAGTAACCCAGTTTCCATCGCATAAATATGACTCAAATCAGAACATTCCCCCTGAACAGGATGCCAATCCATTGCTGAGTCAACTGGAATAATGTGAAATAAAGTGTTTTTCTAAAGAACACAATGCACTGCCTGGTCCATGGAATTGAAACCATGATCTTTAGACCGTGAGTGCAACACCCTAACCACTAAGCTACATGATGAATACAGCTCCAGGGTCCCCACTGTCTAATGCGCTTGGTCTCCCAGTGGGGCATGTGTAAAATTTACAAGCTGGATATTTGGGCCTCAAACAGATGCATTACTTTGCCTGCTAAAATGCCAAGATGTTGGGCAACTTCAACAGCAGGTGTCTGTCAGATGTGGTCAGCATTCATGACGGACGTAGTGAACTCGTTGTTCAGAGCCAGCTCCACCCATTCCAGATGAATGCCACCACAAATACAAATGACTAGAAATATGCCTAGGGAATGAAACTGGAGATGTGGAAACACTGCAGAAGACAATCAGATGGCCAGTACATGTTCTTGGGTCATAGATGTAATGTTTCACCTGATTTAAATGCTACACCTACCTGACTTTTACATACCATCAACTCTGCAGAAGACCATTGGATAGCTAGTACATGTTCTTGGGTCATAGACGTAATGTTTCACCTGATTTAAATGCTACACCTGACTTTTACATACCATCAACTCTGCAGAAGACCATTGGATAGCTAGTACATGTTCTTGGGTCATAGACATAATGTTTCACCTGATTTAAATGCTACACCTGACTTTTACATACCATCAACTCTGCAGAAGACCATTGGATAGCTAGTACATGTTTTGGGTCATAGACGTAATGTTTCACCTGATTTAAATGCTACACCTGACTTTTACATACCGTCAACTCTGCAGAAGACCATTGGATAGCTAGTACATGTTCTTGGGTCATAGACGTAATGTTTCACCTGATTTAAATGCTACACCTGACTTTTACATACCATCAACTCTGCAGAAGACCATTGGATAGCTACTACATGTTCTTGGGTCATAGACGTAATGTTTCACCTGATTAAATGCTACACCTGACTTTTACATACCATCAACTCTGCAGAAGACCATTGGATAGCTAGTACATGTTCTTGGGTCATAGACGTAATGTTTCACCTGATTTAAATGCTACACCTGACTTTTACATACCATCAACTCTGCAGAAGACCATTGGATAGCTAGTACATGTTCTTGGGTCATAGACATAATGTTTCACCTGATTTAAATGCTACACCTGACTTTTACATACCATCAACTCTGCAGAAGACCATTGGATAGCTACTACATGTTCTTGGGTCATAGACGTAATGTTTCACCTGATTTAAATGCTACACCTGACTTTTACATACCGTCAACTCTGCAGAAGACCATTGGATAGCTAGTACATGTTCTTGGGTCATAGACGTAATGTTTCACCTGATTTAAATGCTACACCTGACTTTTACATACCATCAACTCTGCAGAAGACCATTGGATAGCTACTACATGTTCTTGGGTCATAGACGTAATGTTTCACACCTGATTTAAATGCTACCACCTGACTTTTACATACCATCAACTCTGCAGAAGACCATTGGATAGCTACTACATGTTCTTGGGTCATAGACGTAATGTTTCACCTGATTTAAATGCTACACCTGACTTTTACATACCATCAACTCTGCAGAAGACCATTGGATAGCTAGTACATGTTCTTGGGTCATAGATGTAATGTTTCACCTGATTTAAATGCTACACCTGACTTTTACATACCGTCAACTCTGCAGAAGACCATTGGATAGCTAGTACATGTTCTTGGGTCATAGATGTAATGTTTCACCTGATTTAAATGCTACACCTGACTTTTACATACCACCAACTCTGCAGAAGACCATTGGATAGCTAGTACATGTTCTTGGGTCATAGATGTAATGTTTCACCTGATTTAAATGCTACACCTGACTTTTACATACCACCAACTCTGCAGAAGACCATTGGATAGCTAGTACATGTTCTTGGGTCATAGACGTAATGTTTCACCTGATTTAAATGCTACACCTGACTTTTACATACCACCACTCTGCAGAAGACCATTGGATAGCTAGTACATGTTCTTGGGTCATAGACGTAATGTTTCACCTGATTTAAATGCTACACCTGACTTTTACATACCACCAACTCTGCAGAAGACCATTGGATAGCTAGTACATGTTCTTGGGTCATAGATGTAATGTTTCACCTGATTTAAATGCTACACCTGACTTTTACATACCGTCAACTCTGCAGATGACCATTGGATGGCTTGTACTGGATTTTTGGTGGTAGACTTAATACCTCACTTAATTTAACCCCTCCACACACCCCACTCCAAGTGCTTTTAATAGGATTTGCTCTACAGCAAGCATTCAGGCCAACCAAGTCTTCAGTCAGAGGGTGAGCTCAATAACTTTGATATATTGCTTCCTATAAATGGGGTCTTTCACCTGCGCTGCCTCCAGAAAATCCTTCGCATAAAATGGCAGAATCATGTCCCCAACAAAGATGTCCTCAAGCAAGCAGGAATACCAAGCATGTTTGCACTCCTAACACAAAGACGTATGAGATGGCTTGGGCATGTTAGCCGTATGAAAGATGGCAGAATCCCCAAGGACATACTCTACGGAGAGCTTGCTAGGAGTACTAGGTCTGTGGGAAGACCGTTCTTACGTTACAAGGATGTTTGCAAAAGGGACATGAAGGCCTGCAACATCAATATTAGCAATTGGGAAGCAGTTGCCAGCAACCGTGGAGATTGGCGACGTACCGTAAAAGAGGGAACACAAAGGAGTGACAGAGAGAGAGAGGGGAGAAATGGAAAGACAAGAAAAGACGTCAACAAGAAACTATGACATTACAACCAGCCAGGAACAGTCTTCGCTACATTTGCGGCACCTGCCAGAGGGAGTGTTTGTCCAGGATAGGAAGGACTACACAGCCACTGCAGGAAATGTATTAGGACATGAAATGTAAAAGCCGGACAAGATTATTTTATGCGCAACTCCATTGTCTCCCGAGACAAAAAGGATGCCAACATATAACAACATATATACTGTAAGGGACATATAACTATTGTTTCTAGCAGATCAAGTGACTATGTTTCCTCATTATCTCATCATAGCCTTTGTGAAAGAAAAGAAAAGAAAAAAAAAATCGAAGATGACTTATTTCTTTCTCCATCATTAAACAGACAGACAGTAATATGTTAATCTAACCCCTACAGAACTGATTAAATATGGGTCCCTGGTGCTAGACTAATTCTCAACACAACACAGACATTTCACGTGTACTACACAAAACATACATACATTCATATTACTTTGCTTAACTCATTTTGGAATTCATAACCAAATTTTTCATCCTCATCATCATCATTAATATTATATAATCAATCACCATCATCATCATCATCATCATGTTCTCCTACTTTCTGTTTTTACTATTATTATCTTTCCAGTTTCATGACATTCCAAAATCCAATTTATTCGCAAGAACAGATAAAGTTTCAAAACATAAAAATAATAATAATAATAACAATAATAATAATAATAATAATACAAAAATTTTCAAAAAAAAAAAAAAAGAACAACTCTGAGGTTTAGTTAAAAGTGAATTTTCTTCCTTTCATTTTTCTTTTTTCCTTCTATTTTATTTCTTATTTTTGTTATTTTTTTTTCCAATTTTTCTTTTTTTTTCTTCCTAACTTCTTCGACTCCCCACTTCCACCTGCCGCCACCACAACCGACCAAGAAATTGAATTTTATCATAACTAATAGCACTTTTCTTACGATGGTAATATACCTAATTTGTTTAAATTTTTTTTTTACTTGTTTATTGGTTTGTTTGTTTACTTGTTTGTTTCCACTTTCCCCACATTATCTTCCTACAACCTTCACCAACAACAACAACAACTACATACATCCATCCACATACATAAATATGTGTGTGTGTACAAACATACACATATATGTATGAATTTATACACACACGCACACATATCTGTGCATATATATATATATACACGCACATACATACACACACACACACCATATATATACACATACACACACACACATATATATATATATATATATTATATACACATATATACACATATACATACACATATATATATATATACACGTATATACACACATACATACACATCTGATCTACCTGAAGAAATTTAGAATTTAAGTCTTTCCCTTCTCCCACCTCTCTCACTCTATCTTTCCTCTCACACCACTACCTAAGAGAGAGAGATAGAGTGAGTGAGAGACAGAGGGTGTATGAGAGACAGAGACAAAGAAAGAGAGAAAGACAGAAAGTGTGTATAAGCGAAAGAGAGAGAGAGAGAAACAAACAGAGAGAGGGGGGTGAGATAGACAGAGGAATTGTATGTATGCGTGTGAGAGAGACAGAGACAGCATGTGTGTGAGTGTGTGTGAGAGAGAGAGAGACAAAGAGTGTGTCTGTGAGACAAACGCAGGATGCGTGTGAGAGAGACAGCATATGCAAGAGAGGAAGAGAGAGAGAGAGAGAGAAAGAGACCAAGAATGTGTGTGTCTGTGAGACAAACGCAGAATGTGTGTGAGAGGGACAGCATATGCAAGAGAGGATGAGAGAGAGAGAGAGAGAGACAAAGAATGTGTGTGTGTGCATATGGAGAAGTGGAGGTGGTCGTGGTGGTGATGGTGGTCGTGGTGGCTGAGATTATTTATCTCCTATAATCAAATTTTATGAGTGCTGATTTTAATGTCAGTTAAATACGAAATGAATACATATCAGACAAACATCTAGATGAGAAACACTAGAGACCGGCGATAACTTAGCAGATACCAAATGCAATAAGCAATACTGTGGAACAGGCTTTAACTCTTAGACACATCTCGTTTCTTCTCTTTCTTACCATCTTCCTTTGTTATTTTGTTCGCTCAGACAAGCTGTGCATTTAGCTTACGCAGCAAAATATTTATTAGTATTACTATTTTTATTATTATTATTATCATTATTATTATTATTATTAATAATAATAATATTACTGAGAATCAGAATCAAAATCGAAATCGATCAACATCAATGGAAATTGTAGCTATGATACCAGTGCCGGCGGCACGTAAAAAGCACTATCCGATCGTGGCCGTTTGCCAGCCTCACCTGGCCCCTGTGCCGGTGGCACGTAAAAAGCACCATCCGATCGTGGCCGTTGCCAGCCTCGCCTGGCCCCCGTGCCGGTGACACGTAAAAAGCACCATCCGATCGTGGCCGTTTGCCAGCTTCACCTGGCCCCCGTGCCGGTGGCCCGGAAAAAGCACCATCCGATCGTAGCCGTTTGCCAGCCCCATCTGGCACCTGTGCCAGTGGCACATAAAAAGCACCCACTACACTCACGGAGTGGTTGGCGTTAGGAAGGGCATCCAGCCGTAGAAACATTGCCAGATCAGACTGGGCCTGGTGCAGCCTTCCGGCTTCCCAGACCCCAGTTGAACCGTCCAACCCATGCTAGCATGGAAAGCAGACGCTAAATGATGATGATGGTGATTACTATTATTATTATTATTATTATCATTATTATTATTATTATTATATTATTATTATTATTATTATCATTATTATTATTATTATTATTGTTATTTTCAATGCACCACAGACATGAGAACAGGAGAAATTGTTCAAGTTCACTTCTTGTGAAATGGATGAGTGGACAGAGTTTCAGAATACTTGTCTGCGTATTCAAAGTTCAAGTAAACTCCACTGCTTGGTATTTGAGGAATTTAGTAACAGAGTGTCGTAAGCGCCATCCCCCAGCCATTTTCGAGGTTAGTATATCATTTTCTTTGTCTCGATGTCTAGAATCCGAAAAAAATTGCGAAGAAGAACCAATGTTTGTCTGACATGTATTCATTTCGTATTTAACCCTTTTGTTACCAACCCGGTCAAAAACGGCTCTGGCTCTGCAGTACAAATATCTTGTTTTCATAAGTTTTGCATTAAAATATACCACCAAACTTTAGTCACAATTTATGTTCCTAACACTAGCTGAATGATAACTAAGTTACTTTACTATATTCTTTGTTATTACAGTAACAAAAGGGTTAAGGTCGAAAATCTGGCTGGAAAATATTGGACCTTGACACTATTGACATGATGCTTACTCACCCAAACTCAGACCAGAGAGTTTAGTAATAGACCATCGTATGCACATGCACTAAATCAATAACTTTGGTATGGTCCTTGTATCAATTTTCAAGGTGTTATGGCTAATTTTTCAATATTCCTCGTTACCATCGTAATGATAATGGGCTATTATCTTACTATCTTGTCTTCCTTACCTCTTAAAGATATTCACCCTGGTATACTAAAACATAAACGATACCTTTGTGGGGTCTCTGTATGTTTTTTCTAAGTATTATGGCTAAAGTAAGCAATGTGATACACTGTTTCATAGAACTGATATATTCTACAAAATGAGAAAGATATAAGTCATTGTTCCATCTTTCAGATGCATACATAAATAAATAATTTTCCATAGGTGGAATGATTAGAAGAGGTCTTCACGGTCGTTTCAAGACCAAAATCAGCTTCCTAACTTCATTCTTTGCCGAGATATAGCACTCTGAAACTCAGAAAACTTTGACTGTTTTTCTCGGTTTTTAAGTTGAGGCACTAACGACGGTCTGTTACTAAATGCCTTATTTGATATATGTATGCATGTGTGTGTGTGTGAGTATATATACACACCCACACACATCTTTGATGTTTTACTCATGTCAGTCAGTGGACCACAGCCATGCTGGAGCACTGCCTCAAAGAATTTAATTGTACAAATTGACACCAGTGCTTACTTTTTCAGCCTGGCACCAGTGACATCACAACTCATTTCTACGGCTGAGTGAACTGGAGCAACATGAAATAAAGTGTCTGGCTCCAGAACACAAGAATCAAACTCACAGTCCAAGAATCAAACTCACAACCTCACAATCATAAGCTCAATGCTCTAACCACTGAGCCATGTGCCTTCACTTGGGCCCAATATGACCAGATTAAATGCCATAAATTTACAGTAATATCACGTATGGTCAGGATGCACGGAGATCCACTGTTGCTGGTCTACCAAGCCATATGCTCAAATGGAAGACAAGACAAAAAGCAAAACAAAGTAAATACCACCATAATGAAGATGATGACAGGAAGGATGACAATGATGATGATGATGACGACAATAAAGACAATTATGATAAAATGATGATGAAAACAGTAAGCATGACAATGATGATGATGATGATGATGATTATTGTGATGAGGGTAGTGACAATGGTGATGATGAAAAGAATGATAAAGATGATGATGATGATGACGATAATGATGACAGTGATAATGATGATGATGATAATGATGACAGTGATAATGATGATGATGATGACAGTGACAATGATGATAGCATATTATGTCATCACGGTGAATCAGTGAGATATTGCAATTAATTTGGACAAAATTGGTCATTCGTTATACAAAACGAATCTTTCAGTGTTTAATTTACTGTGAGAAGAATAATTATCATTTATAACTATTATTCACAAGATCATTAGAACATTGTAAAAAAACTGAGCATCCTGCTACAGGTTTCATATTATCCTGAGTTTTCTTTCCCTTCTAGGGTCAATAAAAATGTGTACCAGCCAAGTATAGGGGTAAGGAGTCCAATAAAATTGGACATACTTTCCTCACACAATGTGAGCCTGCATAGTCAAGTACAACACCACTACCACCAGCACCATTATCATCATCATCATCAACATGGTGCCAGAATAGCTAGAGCACTGGGGGGAAAAAAAGGTTTAATTGCATTGGTTCCAGTTCCTCATGTTCTGATTTCAAACCTGCCAAGATCAACTTTGCTTTTTATCCCTCAGGGGCCAACAAAAAGCATCAAACAGATACTGGGGTGGACTGCATTACTAACTTCTTCCCCTTAAAATTGTGGGCCTGCTGCCAAAATTTGAAACGGTTATAATTTTTATCATAACATTAAAAAAAAATCTCAGCTTTATTTTTTTGCTGGGTATGATGGAAATTGTCAGCTGCCCACAGCCAGCAGACTAAGGGGACACTTGTTTACAGGTCATGCTTCAAGAACCCTGCGAAGAATTCTTGCAGTTTCAAGCCATGATGATCTTTGTAGGTGTTCTATTTTCACATTCATCCCAATCTTTTTGAGCCATGTTGGTAGTTGGGCACTGATACTTCCAGCCACGCCAATCACTATTGATATCACATCCAGTTTCTTCACTGCCCACAACCTGCATATTTCCCACTTCAGTTCATCATAGTTGTTCACTTTTTTCTTCATGTGCCAAAATTTCAGGGAGTGACAACCCTGCCTGACAAGAGTCCCGGGCTCAGCTGACTCCGGCTGATAGTACCCGGTATGGGCCCCCTATCCAGGGTTACAGAAAGGAGACAATCTTCAAAGAAATATGGAGTGGAGCCCAGTAGGCAGTTTAGTGCTTGACTCGACACTCTTCCGGCAGCTTCTGCAACCAAGCTGGTGCCAAACGTAATACTCTGCACGCCTTTGGGCTATGTCAGCAAGGTCAAGAGAGGAATCCTGACAACTGGATTATCCAGAATTTACATCTAGCCCAGACCTGCGCAAAACTTGTCATGACAAACTGTTTCATTTACTGCTAATAATAAACAATTATTAACATCCCAATCTCCATTTTCTTTCTCTTCTTTTATATAAATATAAACAATATGTTTATATATATACTAGCAGTATCGCCCGGCGTTGCTCAGGTTTGTAAGGGAAATAACTATAAAGCATTTTTAGAGAGTTATAGCCAAAAAATAGCAAAAAAATGGAAAAAAATTATGGTAAATTTTTTTTGAGAGTAAAAAAAGGTGGAGTTGCGTCCCCTAGACAGTTTGCGGTTTGTGTTTCTGATTCTCGACCCCATGTCGAATTTATCGATTTTTTTCAGAACTGGGGGAACTTTTCAAAATTTTCGCTGCGTTAGTTTTGAATTATGACATTGGGCTATGTGTGTGTCAAGTTTCATCAGAATCGGTTGAAAGCCGTGGTCAGAGTGAGGGTACGAGAAAATAGACACAGAAAACGCACAGACAAACTGCCGTTTATATAGAGAGAGATATACATATAACTATTCTTTTAAAGAAATTAATTCCCCCAAAATACTAGGTATTGAACCAGTATTCCTTTGGATGAAACCATCCCTTCACGAGGTTAACACAACCCCTAATCGAAAGTATATATATATATATATATATATATATATATATATATATATATATATACCGGAGTAAACACATAAATGTGAAACAAGGTGGAAAAAAGAGTACTCAAATACCAGGGGTAGAGTAATATGCTTTATTTAAAAGCAGCAGAAAATTCAACAAAACCTGTTACTCTGAGTTTCATGTTCGTTGGACAGTTTTTGCTAGAAAAAGAGATCTTTTTTTTCTAGCAAAACTGTCCGACGAACGGGAACGTGAAACTCAGAGTAACAGGTTTTGTTGAATTTTCTGCTGCATTTAAATAAAGTATATATATATATATATGTACACAAGTGTGAGACTAAACATGTATTAATACACATATGTATGCATATGTAACCCTTGGTTACAAATGAATTTTGGGAATCTTGTGATGTAAATTCTCACCATTTTGTATATTTTCTACAGCAACAGTAAGATGCTACGAACATTTTTCATTAATAAGTCTCACTCTCTCGCTACCTTCACACTAGAACCACTAAACACCAAAACACACTGAAAACCATAGCTTTTGCAAAGTTTACCACCACTAGTTTCAGCACCGATACTACCACAGCCATCACCATTAAAAAATATAATGCAGACACCTCCATATTTACACCACCGTAAGCAAAAAGACGTGAGGAAAAAACAGTAATAGGAATAAGGAGAAAAATTAAATAAAATGTAAGGAAAAAAAAGTAAACAGAAAAATAAAACCATAGCGATCACCAATAGCTTGTGCATTCAGAAATAAAAATAGTAAAGAAATAAATGAAAATGCATGTAAATACTGGAATTACACCCAAAACTGACAGCAAAATAACATTAAAATACAAAAGCAACAACAATTTCTGTGGAAACAACATCTCGGATCAGGCAAAATTATTAGACATATATTTGTTGTTATTATGAAACTCAAAAAGCTGTGTGTTTTGTTGGTTTTGTTTTTTTTAAACAGAGATGTTTTTTTTTTTTTGATGTTTTATTAATTTTAATATTAGTAATAATAACTTTGAATTAAAAAGAAATGTTATGAAAGATACTGAGTGTATATATATATGTGTGTATATATATATATATTGAGGCAATAAAATACAATAAAATGCCTCACTACCATTTTCCTTCCTTACCTGCCACCACACCCCCATAGTGCATATGTGTGAAAGTGTGTGTGAATGTGAATATATGTGTGTGTGTGAGAGTGTGAACGTGTGTGTGCGTGAAAGTGTGTTTGTGTGAAAGGGTGTATGTGTGAAAGGGTGTATGTGTGAAAGGGTGTTTGGGTGAAAGGGTGTATGTGTGAAAGGGTGTATGTGTGAAAGGGTGTTTGTGTGAAAGGGTGTATGTGTGAAAATGTGTGTGTGTGTGTGTGCAAAGCATGGCATATGGCCACAGGAGCACATACGCAATGTCTTATGCACACACACACACACACACACACACACACGTGTGTGTGTACCTTGTAGCTGAACCTTAACTGCTTATCAAGTAAAAGATCTCTAATTCCAAACTTTGAAGACACAAAGCCAGTGGATGGATGGGTGGGTGGATGGTTTGTTGACAGGTGAAAACGACAACAATATCACCACTTACAGGTAGGGATTTTCAGAAGCACAAATATAAACTAACACACAAACAAACATACATGCAGATGCATATGTTGCTATGGCTATGTGTGTGTTTATATGCATACGTGTGTGTGTGTATGTTTATATATATACATACATATGTAAAAGTCAAATGATGAGAATGAGTGCTCAATACTGCATCGGTGGATAGAATTTCTTTATTTGTGTATGAAGGCTAACAGTCGTTTCATGACCCTTGCTCAAGATAACATTCTTATTTCTTTACTACCCACAAGGAGCTACACATAGAGGGGACAAACAAGGACAGACAAATGGATTAAGTCAATTATATCGACCCCAGTGCGTGACTGGTACTTAGTTAATCGACCCCGAAAGGATGAAAGGCAAAGTCAACCTCGGCGGAATTTGAATTCAGAACGTAGCAACAGGAAAAATACCTATTTCTTTACTACCCACAAGGGGCTAAACACAGAGAGGACAAACAAGAACAGACAAATGGATTAAGTCAATTATATCGACCCCAGTGCGTAACTGGTACTTATTTAATCAATCCCTAGAGGATGAAAGGCAAAGTCAACCTCGGTGGAATTTGAACTCAGAACGCAGTGGCAGACGAAATACTGCAAAGCATTTCGCCCAGCGTGCTAATGATTCTGCCAGCTCACCGCCTTTCTGATAACATTCTGTAGTACTGAACTTGAAATCACATGGTTGTGGAAAGCAGGTTACTTAACCACACAGCCACTGTAGGGTAAAAGCTGGCTGCTATTTCAAGCAAGTCGAGCAGCCATTGAGAAGATGGCTCCGGCTGTTGGCTCGCCAGTGGTTAATACCCGGTGCCGTGCCGATGATAAGTTTCAAGATGCCGGTCAAGAGGGAATTCGAATAGCGATACAAACCTAATGGAAGAGAGATTGGGCAAGAATCCAGAATGAGGTCAAGGAGCTGATGGAAAGGGTAAGAGATGATAAATCATGTGAGTTTAGACATATCTCTGTTCCAGAAACCTCCATTGGCCTAGTCCCTCCTCTTCTTCCTCCTCCTCCATCTCCCACTTTCAGGAGTAGTGGGGTGGGATGGCAAGAAGGAGGAGGGGTTAAAATATACACAAATAACAATATAGTAACATGTGTACTCACTTTGGTGCAATATTTAAAGATATATATTTGCATTACACATATATATATACAAAATATATATCCAATATATTCACACAAATGCAGTATATATATATATATAGGCTCACTCACTCTCTATCCATCTATATATATATATATATAATATATATATGATAGCATATGTCTATATGTACATTTGTATGTGTGTGTGTATATGTGTATGTATGTATGTATGTATGTATACATGTGTCTATATATATGTATATATGTGTGTATATGTATATAGGTATGTGTATACATGTGTGTGTGTATGCGTCTGTGTGTGTGTGTGTCTGTGTGTGTGTGTGTGTGAATGCAGTATAAACTATATAAATATATTTACAGAAGGAAGCCGTGCCAATACATCTTACCATTATCTTGAAAAAATTATAATTTAATAAGAAAAAATTTTCCGAACCATGTCAAAAGGTAAAAAAAAAAACCTCACCAAAGTAAGCATCTCTTAAAAGAACGGTTAATAACATGACACCCTGCTAAATAATTAATACCCAGGTAGGACATCAACAAGAAAACAAAAAAAAAAAAGAACACAGATAATATTATCAAGTCAATGCATTTATAATTGTGAAGCAAGGGAGATGTCAATGCTTTTGGATTCAGTCATGGATCAAGGGAGAAGGAGGGAGAAGGGAGAGAGGAGGAAGGAGGGAGAAGGGAGAGAGGAGGAAGGAGAAGGGAGAGAGAGGGAGGGAGAAGTGGGGAGAAAGGGAGAGGAGGAGGGAGAAGAGGGGCAAAGGAGGGAGAAGGGAGAGAGGAGGGAGAAAGAAGAGAGAAGGAGGGAGAAAGGAGAGAGAAAAGGGAGAATGGAGGGAGAGAGGAGGAGGAAGAAGGGTGAGAGGAGGGAGAAAGGGAGAGAAGGAGGGAGAAGAGGGAAGAAGGAGGGAGAAGGGAGAGAGAAGGAGGGAGAGAGAAGGAGGGAGAAGGGAGAGAGAAGGAGGAAGAAGGGTGAGAGGAGGGAGAAGGGAGAGAAAAGAATAGAAGGAGAATAGGAGGAAAGCGAGGGAGTGGTTTACAGAAAGGTATTCATTTACTTGATTAAGCTCTTCTCTCTCTATAGTAAAGGCACATGACTCAATGGTTAAGAGCATCAGATTCACAATCATGAGGTAGTGAGTTCGATTCCTGGATCAGGCTGGATGTTGTGTTCTTGAGCAAGACACTTTATTTCATGTTGCTCCAGTTCACTCAGCTCTAGAAATGAGTTGCGATGTCACAGGTGCCAAGCTGTATTGGCTTATTGTTTTCCCTTCGATAACATCAGTGGCATGAAGAGGGGAAGCTGGTTTTGAATAGGTGACTGCTGGTCTTCCATAAACAACCTTGCCTGGATTTGTGCCTGGGAGGGCAACTTCCTAGGTGCAATGCCATGGTCATTCATGACCGAAGGGGGTCTTTACCTTCACATATGTGAGTCTGTGTGTGTCTCCTTGTCTCAATATCTCATCATCATCATCATCATTTAGCGTCCGCTTTCCATGCTAGCATGGGTTGGACGGTTCAACTGGGGTCTATGAAGCTGGAAGGCTTCGTCAGGCCCAGTCAGATCTGGCAGTGTTTCTACGGCTGGATGCCCTTCCTAACGCCAACCACTCCGTGAGTGTAGTTGGTGTTTTTTACGTGCCACCCGCACAGGTGCCAGACAGAGCTGGCAAACGGCCACGAACGGATGGTGCTTTTACGTGTCACCGGCACGGGGCCAGGAGATGCTGGCAACGGACACGAACGGATGGTGCTTTTACGTGCCACCGACACGGGGCCAGACAGAGCTGGCAAACGGCCACATCTCATGCTATATAAATAAATGACAGCAACATACAAGCAGTCTTGTCCACTTCCAAATGTCCATGTAGACGTGTCCAGTCACGGAAGAAAATATTACACTGTTTGAGAAGGAGAGTTGCTGATAGTAAGGTCATCTGGCCATATTAAATTCCCCTTAATGATTTCCATCCAACGCATGAAAACATGGGATAGTGAAAGTGAAACAATCACGATCATCATCATCATCATGCCACCTTGCCCACACACAATTCATTACACTCACACACAGATTCATCCACCCCACACACACACACAAATTTATCTTATGCATACACGTGTTCCAGCACACCATCTTCATCTCCCACACTCTCTCGTCTTGCTTGCTTCCCTAACTTTTTACTCGTTGCTCATCTAGAAAAAAAATTCTTCGTTCCACTATTTCCTGTTTACCATCACAGCATGGTAAAACTCGTAAACAAAAACACATCTTTTGTTTCTTCCATTAATTCTGTTTTATCCTTCTATTTTCGTTTTCCTTTTATTTGTTTCACCTTCTCCCTCCTCCTTTTTTTTTTTGACAAAGAGCCACAGCCAGAAATATCGAATTAGATTTCTTCCTCTTCCTCCACAGCATTTAATGCATTGATTGACTTTACACTTTGTCTTATCGACATTTCGAACTTTTTCTTGTTTTCATTTTCATATTTTATTAATTTTTTAAAATTTTGTTTTGACTTTTTGTGGAGATATTTACGTCTTTTGTTTTTTTTTTGCTAATGTCCAACCTAGATATCATTAATTAATTGCCAGGATACCGTCTTACCAACTTAATGCAGACTTAACCCGGATTACCCCTGGACTTTTCAATGGCATCACTGAAAATCATAGCGATCAGTTTTAATAACCAAAAATTCCTATAAATAATAATTATGTGACATAACAGCCTATATTTTTTTCTCACACCAGTATCTTCCATATCAAAACAAAAAAAAAAACAACAAAAAAAAACATTGTTAAAAAAATTCAAAACGTAAATATACAAATAAAACAATCAAGTAAAACTAATTAGCAAAAACAAAAGAAAGAAAAGAAGGAAGAAGAAGGCGCAGGGAATCAGTAAGAATTGATTCCTATGAAGAATTCTGGCATCATCGATGTCCATTTTAATGTCTATTCTATACCATTCCTCCCTCTAAGACTGATACAATGAGTGTGCAGAAGTCCATTCATCATCTACACACTAATTATTGGTTCCAGTTTACAAAATCAAGTAGAATGGTTGGTGAGAACCCACATCATCTCTGGCAGCTATCTTTTCTTCTTAATTCTTTTGTTTCAGTCTTTGGACTACAGCTTTGCTGAGGGCTCTACCTTAACCCTTTTGATACCAGCCTGCTGCTGCTGATGCTGTCATTGATGAAGTGGTGCCCTCGTATCACACAAACTCAGACAATTTTGCAAACTTTAGCCATAGATTTTTGTTGCAGCCACTAACCATCATTGGTACATATTGGTACATTTTTTTGGCATAATAGTGATGAGAATTCTTTTTAATTTTGGCACAATGTCATTGATTTTAAGAGGAGTTAGGGAGTGGATTACATCAACCACTGTACTCATCTGGTACTTTAATTTAATTGAGGTAACAAGGATGAAAAGCAGATTTAACATTGGCAGGATGTGAACCCAGAATGTAATGGGCTGGAAGAAATATCATAAAGCATTTTGCCTTGACAGGCAAATGATTCAGCTAGCTCACTATCTTCATCATCATCATCATCATCGTTTAACGTCCGTTCTCCATGCTAGCATGGGTTGGACTGTTCGACCGGGGTTCTGGGAAGCCAGAAGGCTGCACCAGGCTCCAGTCTAATCTGGCAATGTTTCTACAGCTGGATGCCCTTCCTAACGCCAACCACTCCGTGAGTGTAGTGGGTGCTTTTTACGTGCCACCTGCACAGGTGCCAGGCAAGGCTGGCAACGGCCACGGTCAGATTGGTATATTTTATGTGCCACCGGCACGGAAGCCAGTCGAGGCGGTGCTGGCATCGGCCACGAGTCGGATAGTGCTTTTTACGTACCACCAGACCAGGGATCCTGGCTGGTTCAATTCAATTTCGATTTCGATTTCGCTTGCCCCAACATGTCTTCACAAGCAAAGGGGGTTGGCATGGGTGCCTGTCGTACGGTCGCATTGGAGTATTTTACGTGCCACGGCCACGAGTCGGATAGTGCTTTTTACGTATCTTAATAATAATAATAATGATGTACATTGTTTTGTCTTGGTATACAAGATGGGCTACAGCAAATATTCTGCTCAATACCACAGATTTGCTTGTCAGTTGTTTGACCTCAACCAGTTGACCATGTCCCTTAGTGGCCGACAATATGTGCATATCTAATCATGAGCAGAAGCAGAGGAGAAGCATCATAGCCGTGTGTTGAAAGAAATTTTTAGAGGTTTGGATAATTCATCTTTGGAAACATGGGTGGTTCGTTCAACATCCTTAATCCTTATTCAGGGACCTTTTGAGCAGGATGGGTTACTCGACCAGAAGAAAATTCTAACTGGGCCCCACCTGCAAGGTCATGTGCTGTTTATCTGGATATAAGATCACCATGTTGCGCAGATATGGTTGTGATGCATGTGCCTAGTGTACCCTTATCACCAGACGGGTAGTCATGATGGGTATACTGGGCTTCGTATATTTTACCCCAGTGTCACTTTGATGGCATGCACTGGCTCTCTCACTCAATAATGAAAATGGCGGCGACGGTAACGGCGATGACGATGACACCCCTTTCTACAAGGCCTGAAATTTGGGTTCAGGGAACCAGTTAATTACATAGACCCCAGTGTTTCACTGGTACTTAATTTATCAACCGTGGAAGGTTGACAGGCAAAGTCAACCTTGGCAGAGTAGGAACTCAGAATGTAAAAGCAGACAAAATGCCGCAAAGCATTTCGTCCAGTGTGATGATGATGATGATAATAATAATCGTTTCTGATTAAGGCACAACACTAATAATGTTTGCAGGGAAGTGGGACTAGTTGACTGCACTGGCCCCAGTATCTGACTTAGTGCTTTAATTTATCAACCCCCGAAAGGACAAAAGTCAAAGTTGAACTCAGCAAGATTTGAACTCAAAACATTAAGACTTAAAAGAAATAGCGTATGGGGGTTCTTTTTACTTTTAACAGCACCTTCTTTTACCTTCCTTCCTTCTTTCCTTCCTTCATTCTTTCTTATTTATTAATTCATTCACTTTAGTCATTAACCTGTGATTGATTCAGTAACAAAAGCATTGCAACTTACCAGGGTGGGCTACCCGGCTCTGTTCCACTGCTATTTGTCCAGCAGTGTTGGGGTTATTTCGATTCTCCAAGAGGTTCTCACGACTAGCAGCCAAGGAAGCTGGGGCACTGAATGGTTGATAATTGTAAGGACACTGGTAGAGAAAAGAAAAGAGTCAAAGTAGTAAACTAACAACAACAACAAAAATAATAATCCCTTTCTACTATAGACACAAGGCCTGAAATTGTGGGCAGGTGGGGGGATGACTAGTCAATTACATCATCTTCAAATCTTTGACTGGTGCTTATTTTATCAACCCCACCTCCCCCCAAAGTCAAAAGGCAAAATCAACTTCAGGAGTGAATGTGTGGTAAGTAGCTTGCTTACCAACCACATGGTTCTGGGTTCAGTCCCACTGCGTGGCACCTTGGGCAAGTGTCTTCTGCTATAGCCTCAGGCCGACCAAAACCTTGTGAGTGTATTTGGTAGACGGAAACTGAAAAGAAGCCCATTGTATATATATGTATATGTATGCATATGTATGTATATATATATACATTGTATATATATGTATATGTATGTATATGTATGTATATATATATATATATGTATGTATTGCCACATTTTCTGATGAAATTTTCTGTAAAAAAGCTTCATCCTATATTAGTAGTAGACTTATCACTATTTGCTATAGGGACTGGTAACCACTATAAGCTGTAGTGGGGAACAGTTCACACGTGTGCTGAAGCTGACCAAAGGATTTTATATTTAGATATATCTGGGGTACTTATATGTACTCATGATTTTTAGTTCGGCTTTTTTCCATCGGTGCTTGTAAGCATTTGATTTATGTCTTTTCGTATTTTCTACTGAAGAGGAAAAAATTTATTGAGATTAATTCCGAAATTGCTTCAATATAGAAATAACGAACTTTTTACAAAAAATCCTGTTGGCTGGCTTTCCTCGATTTCAGCTCTACGTGTTTTCTGTAGCGAGTAAATAATATGTGGAAACTGACGATTTAAAAGTCTGTTATCAGCATATTGGCATAGAAGTAATTTTCTTTAGCCCTTGTTTATAAGTTTTATATATATATATATATATATATATATATAATATGTGTGTGTGTGTGTGTGTGTGTGTGTTTGTCTGTTTGTGTTTGTCCACCCAACATCGCTTGACAAACAATGCTGGTGTGTTTACGTCCCCGTTCAGCAAAAGAGATCGATAGAATAAGTACTAGGCTTACAAAGAATAAGTCCTGGAGTCGATTTGCTCAACTAAAGGCGCTGCTCCAGCATAGCCACAGTCAAATGACTGACACAAGTAAAAGAGTGAAAGAGAAAAGAGAGTAAGAAGATGAAGACTGGTGAAATACTGCCAGGCATCTTGTCCAGCATGCTAACAACTGTGTTTGCTGACCACCACCTAATACAATACCAGGCAGTGGCCCTCATGGCTTTAGCTCTTAACTGATTGGGAATGACATCATGTACATGTTTTGTCTTGGTATAAAAAGAAGGGATACACTAAATATTCTGTTCAATACCTATTTCTTTATTACCCACAAGGGGCTAAACACAGAGGGAACAAACAAGGACAGACATAGGTATTAAGTCGATTACATCGACCCCAGTTCGTAACTGATACTTTATTTATCGACCCCGAAAGGATGAAAGGCAAAGTCGACCTTGGCGGAATTTGAACTCACAACGTAACGCAGACGAAATACCGCTAAGCATTTCGCCCGGCATGCTAACGTTTCTGCCAGTTCGCCGCCTTACAATACCACAGATCTGTTCAATACCACAGATCTGTTCAATACCACAGATCTGCTTATCAGTTGCTTAACCGTAACCAGTTGAGCATGTCCTTTAGTGGCTGACGATATGTGCATCTCTGATCACGAGCAGAAGTAGTGGGGGAGCATCATAGCTGTGTGTTGAAAGGAATTCTTTGGGATTTGAATAATTCACTTCCAGAAACATCCTTCAATATCCTTAAACAACCTTTAATCTTGGACGTTTTGAGTGGGGTGGGCTACTCGAGCTGAAGAAAATTCTAATTGTGCCCCACCTGCAAGGTTACGTGCTATTAATCTTGATATGAGATCACCATGTCACGTACATATGGCTGTGATGCATGTGCCTAGTGTGCCCTTATCAGACGGGTAGTCATGGTAGTTATATTGAGCTTAATATATTTGTACCACAGAGTTACTTTGATGGCATGCACTACTCTCTCATTCAATAATGATAACAATAATAATCTGTGTCTTATGTACTCTTTACCCTTTTACTTGTTTCAGTCATTTGACTGCAGCCATGCTGGAGCACCGCCTTTAATCGAGCAACTCGACCCCGGGACTTATTCTTTTGTAAGCCCAGTACTTATTCTATCGGTCTCTTTTGCCGAACCGCTAAGTAACGGGGACATAAACACACCAGTATCGGTTGTCAAGCAATGCTAGGGGGACAAACACAGACACACAAACACACACACGCATATATATATATATATATATATATATATATATACGACAGGCTTCTTTTCCATTTCCGTCTACCAAATCCACTCACAAGGCTTTGGTCGACCCGAGGCTATAGTAGAAGACACTTGCCCAAGGTGCCACGCAGTAGGACTGAACCCGGAACCATGTGGTTGGTAAACAAGCTACTTACCACACAGCCACTCCTGTGCCTATGTGGTCATAATTTGCAGATTTATTTCTCCAGCTAATCATGTGCTTGCAATTCACTCCTTGTGGAGGCTCCCTCAATAGTAATTAGTTGATGTGAACTGAAAGAGACAAATAAAATGCTTACCGGATACATGTATTGATGCATGGAAAGATTTGGATTAACCCCCTGGTCCACTCTGTCCACAGGCTGGCAGACAGTATCACTGTAGGTGCCAGTTTTACCAGTTGGGGTGGTATACGTCAAAATAGAGCTGCTAGTTGACACAAAGTTGTTAGTGGATGTCACTGGGGGGCTTCTGTAAGCAGCTGTAAAAGAAGAAGAAAAGGAGAAAATTGAAAAGACAACAGAATATAACAAACCAGTAGAACCCATGGAAATTCCACAGAATGGAAAAAGATTAAGCTATTTAAGAGAGAAAGGAAGATTTGCATTTTTATTTTTATTTTGGTGCAGCCTTCTGGCTTCCCAGACCCCAGCTGAACCGGCCAACCCATGCTAGCATGGAAAGCAGACGCTAAACGATGATGATGATGATTTTGATAATTTGTTTCACTTCCAGTCATCATAATCATCGTCTAACGTCCACCTTCCATGCTGGCATGGATGGAACAATCTCACGGGAGCTCGCCAGGTAAAAGCCTGCACCAGGCTTCTATGATTGTTCTAGCAGGATTTCTACAGTTGGATGCCCTTCCTAACACCGACCACCCAGCAGAGGGGACTTTGTGTTTCTTTTACATGGCACAAGCACAGTCACAATAAGCTAGTCCTAGATATACTAGGCTTGAAAATAAAAAGGGGTAGTCATGGTTGGATTGCTTCTGATCATAGATACGTGCGATCAAGATTGACGAAGGATCAGTCATTAAAACAACTACTAATATATCTTTATGGTTAAACCAGAGAGAGACAGAGACAGACAGGGAGAGAGACAGACGGGGAGAGAGAGACAGACGGGGAGGGAGAGAGAGAGAGTGACCCTTTAATTGGATGTTCATCCCAAATGAATTTGACAGCCTTCGATCATACTTTATCACATTAGACTTAGACAAGGTGAACTTAGTGTATCAAGTTCTGGAGCGGTGGTTCTGGATTGGGGTTAGCAGACCCTAAATGATAATGATGATGATGATGATGATGATGTTGATGAACACTTTAGTTACTGCAAGTCACAGGTGAAGCAATTTGGAAAAAAAAAGTTAATATCTTGAACAACAGACACATGACTGAACCAGTGACATCAGCATGAACTGCCAGCCTCTCCGCTGTTATTACTGTTCATTATATAAACCAACTTGACGGTCTGCATCCTCTTAGTTCAATTTCACACAAAGTTCCTCAGCTTTTCAAATACAAAGTCATCAGCACCAAACAAACGCACACACACACACACACATATACATATGCACACATGTATGCACATAACAAAAAAAAAAAAAAAAGAAATTAGAAATGAAATAAATTAAAATATACCAAACAAAATAAATTAGTAACACTAACACACGGAATAATTATTTTAAAATGATTATTGTGTATAGTTCAGAAACAAACTAATAAAATTAGGGAAATAACAATTGTGAAAGCTAACAGACCACCAGTATTAGGAGAGACGAGAGTGTTTGATCTGATCGGGAACAATTAAAATAACTGTTTGCTACAAACAGAGAATATAAACCAGAAACATTAGATTAAGCTGTCCAATTTTTGCACAATTCCACAACAATGAAGTTAGACATGTTACTGACAATCTTATTAAATTCATCACCGAAATTCCTGCATCAATTCTTCAAAACATTTTCTACATTACAATTAAATCAACATCTTTGAATTCTAATCAATATTGAATACGAGTAGAAGGTAAAAGTGTGTATATAATATATAAGTATGTAGGTATGCCAATAGGTATGTAAATAGGTAGGTAGGTAGGTAGGTAGGTAGGTAGGTAAGGTAGGTAGGTAGGTAGGTAAGGTATGTTGGTACTAGGAGACAAAAAGAAACAATGATATATAAGCATCAAATGTTTTTGTTTATTTTTTTTTTAGCTGAAGACAGAGACAGGTGGGGTACGGGTGTGAGGAGGGGCTTTTTAGTGGTCATTCAATCTGCTAGAAATAGAAACCAAATCTCCATCAATTCATGCATATATATATTATATATATATATATCAAATGAAATAAACGAAAAACAGGACACAAAGGATGTTGCGGTACATATGTTTCGGGCTTTATAGAACAACTTATTCTTACATCAATGCATAATCGACATAACAGATAGTTCAAAAGCCTTCTTTAGCCGCGTGCAATTGCTACACCAAAGACTTTATCACATTGCTACACCATATATATATATATATATATATATATATGTTTGTATGTCTGTGTTTGTTCACCCATCATCGCTTGACAACCAATGTTGGTATGTTTGCACCCCCATAACTAAATGGTTTGGCAACAGTGGCCGATAGAATAAGTACTAGGCTTACAAAGAATAAGTCCTGGGGGTGATTTGTTCGACTAAAGGTGGTGCTCCAGCATGGCCACAGTCAAATGACTGAAACAAATAGAAGAATAAAAGAGTAGTTGTAAACTAGTCCAAGATATACTAGGCTTGAAAATAAAAAGGGGTGGTCATGGTTGGATTGCCTCTGATAAGCGTGATTCATTGAAGTTGATCAAGGATTAAACATTAAAACAACTACTGATACATTTTTCATTGATTGAGAGGGAGAGAGAGGAAGAGAGAGGGAGAGAGAGTGAAAGAGAGAAAGAGAGAGAGTGAAAGAGGGAGAGAGAGTGAAAGTGAGAGAGTGAAAGAGAGAGAGAGAGAGTGAAAAGAGAGAGAGAGAGAGAAGCCCTTTTCCTGGTTACACAACCCAAATGAATTTGACAGCTTGAGATCCTATTCTTATTTCTTTACTGCCCACAAGGGGCTACACACAGAAGGGACAAACAAGGACAGACAAACGGATTAAGTCGATTATATCGACCCCAGTGCATAACTGGTACTTATTTAATCGACCCCGAAAGGATGAAAGGCAAAGTCAACCTCGGCGGAATTTGAACTCAGAATGTAGCGACAGAGGAAATACCACTAGGCATTCCGCCCGGCATGCTAACGTTTCTGCCAGCTCGCCGCTTGAGATCCTATTCTGTCATATCAGACAAGGTGGATTTAATGCATCTACTTGTAGATTAGTGGTTCCGGATTCGGGTTAGCAGCACCCACCTCCATCACTGAGAGACATTGTGAGTTTACAAGATGGCATAAAAGGAGGGCTGAATAACAAGGTCTCTCTCTCTCTCACTCACACAGAGCAGGCTTCCTTCAGTTTCAGAATTCAGTGGACTCACAAGGCCTTGGTCAGCAAAAAGACTCATGAATGAACAAAGAAATGGCAGAGCAGTTGAACTAACTGTCTCACAGCATTCATTTAATTTTATGTCCTGAATATACTGAGTTCAAATCCCATGGGGGGAATAGGTTTACTTTTTATCTCTACTAATTAAATCAAAACAAAGTTTTTCTGAAATAAATTTCTTTAAAAAGGAAAACAACAAGAACGAAATCCTTAAATGAATATAATATGATTCCTTAATAACTTAGCTTCTTTGAGATACAATTTTGGTTATTTAGACTATAAATAAAATTTTCTTATCAAAATCCTCTCCAAAACCAAACAGAAAAGTGAAAACCAAAAAAAACATATACGAGTGATGGGATGGATATATATGTATGCATGTGTGTGTGTGTGTATATATATATATATATATATATATACACACACACATATATACGCAGACATACATATATATACATACACACACATACATAAGTATACACATGCACACACATATACATATACACAGATACATACACATACATGCATACACATATATACACACATATATCAATTAAAGAAGAAAAATATTATAATTACTTTTTCGTTTAATTAAATTAAATTTAAAATATAGGATTTTAGATATAACTTAACCTTTCCTTTCCTCTGATAAGAATTAAGACATGCTACGAAATTAAAATAATTTTCATTTTAATTATTTTATATATAATTTTTTTTTTCCTCAAAAATAAGTAATTAATTTACTCACCAAGAGAAAGGACTATCACATGAAGAGTTAAAACTTCCACCAAACAAAAAAAAAAACACTAATACTA